>NW_027288557.1:0-170000 GCF_037038585.1 Patagioenas fasciata | reverse complement strand
AGTTAGTGTTAGGGTTAAAGTTAGGTTTAGGGTTAGGGTTAGGGTTACGGATAGGAATAGGGTTAGGCTTAGAGTTAAAGTTAGGGGTTAGGGTTAGGGCTAGATTTAGGCTTACGGGTTAGGGGCTAGGGTTAGGGTTAGGGTTAGGGCCGTTAGGGTTAGGGTTATGATTTTGGGTTAGGTTTAGGGTTAGGGTTAGGGCCGTTAGGGTTAGGGCCATTAGAGTTAGGGTTAGGGTTAGGGTTACGATTAGGGTTTTGGTTTAGGGTTAGGGTTAGGGTTGGGGTTGTTAGGGTTAGGTTTAGGGTTAATGTTAGGGTTAGGGTTTTGGGTTAGGCTTAGGCTTAGGGTTAGGGCCATTACGGTTGGGTTAGGGTTAGGGGTTAGGGTTAGGGGTTAGGGTTAGGGGTTAGGGTTAGGGTTAGGGTTATTGTTACGGGGCTATTGTTGGGGCTGCAGGTTCCTCAGCAGGGAGCAGGAGGGGCAGGGCTGAGCTCTTCTCTGTGACAGTGACAGAACCCAGGGAATGGCAGAAGATGTGCCAGGGAGGGTCAGTGGGACATGAGGAAAAGGTTCTTCACCCAGAGGTGCTGGACACTGAACAGGCTCCCCAGGGAGGTGTCACGGCCCCAAGCCTGGGCCCCTGTATGATGTGACAGAGTGAACCTTCAGCTCCTTTGTGGATGGTGCAAAGCTGGGCAGAGGCCTTGGACAACCTCACTTGGTTCACCCTGCCCTGAGCAGGACACTGAGACAAGATGATGTTCAACCTGAGTTACTCTGTGATTCAAGGAATCTTTCCCTTGGAAAGGTTTTGGGAGAAGGAATAGGTGGAGGAACAAGAAAATAAAAAATAAACAGAGCAGTTCCTGTGAAGAATGCTTCTCTACTCAAATTGTTAGCAGGAAATCTATAATCAGCTCCCCAAACTCCCTGTTCTGCTCATTGGCCCCTGGGATTTACAGCACATTTCTTTACATCAGATTCTGCACTGAAGTTTGCACTGATTGTTACAGCTTCCTCGCAGGAATCGCTTCATGTTTCCTTATAGAACCAGACGTAAACAGCCACCAGGGAATTTTTAATTAGAGGAAACAAAAAAGGAGGAAAAAAAAAGAAAACACAATAGAACTTAATGATGTTTCTCAGTTCTATGGTTAAATTCAGTATTTTCCAGTGAGGTCCGTTGCCATAACTGAAGAGTTGCCCATAGGGAGTATGAGAGCAACTGAAAGACTGAGCTGAAAGACTTCACCTGCCTGAAGCTCAAAGCAGAGTGAGAGCTGAGAGGCTCTGAATGAGCAAAGAGTGAGAGGTGAAGAACCTCTGGGGAGCGATGGAAAGTGCAAATGTCCAGACAGGTTTCTGAAAATTCATATTTTGGCAGGATAGAAATTCCACAGATATTTTATTGGAAATACTGAATTATTTCATCTGATAAAAAAAATAAGAGTGGGGAGTTTTTTGTTGTTGTTGTCATTGGTGGTTTGGTTTTGTTTTTCAGTTTTGAGGGGAGTTCTCAGGTTTTCGGGCTGAGCTCCATGGTCTCACTATAAGCACCCAGCGCAAACCTCGAGAGGCCCCCGTGTACCTGAGGTGTTTGCCTGGGACTGGCAGGTATCAGACCAGACTGATGGAGCCACGTCAGTTTTGTCATTTACATCTAGTGTTCAAGAATTGTGTACTTAATTAGATAAGTTTCAGGAGTATGGGTAAAGAGGCAGGTGTGTGAAGAAGTGATAGAAGAATTTTCCAGTTTATATCATAGAATCATAGAAACGTTTCAGTTGGAAGAGACTCTCAGAACCAGTGAGTCCAAACATAACCTTACTTTATCCCTAAACCATGTCCCTGAGAACCTCATCAAAACTCCTTTTAAACCCCTGCAGGCATGGCGACTCCACCACTGCCCTGGGCAGCCTGTTCTAATGCCTGAAAACCCTTTTTGTGGATTATTTTTTCCTAAAATCCAATCTGAACCTCCTCTGGCACAATTTGGGACCATTTCCTCTTCTCCGATCACTTGCTACTTGGGAGAAGAGAACAACATCTCCCATGCCCCATCCTCTTTTCAGGCACTGCAGAGAACGAGAAGGTCTCCCCTCAGTTCCTGTTCTCCAGGCTGAACAGCCCCAGTTCCGTCAACTGCTCCTCATCACACTTGTGTTCCAGACCCTCAGCAGCTTCATCACCTCCTCTGCACTCTCTCTAGTGCCTCACTGTTCTTCTTATGATGAGGGGCCCAAAACTGAACACAGGAGTCAAGGTGCGGCCCCACCAGTTCCAAGTACAGTGGCACAATCACTTCCCTCATCCCACTGGCAACACTATTCCTGATACAAGCCAGGATGCCGGTGGCCTTTTTGGCCACCTCGGCACACACTGGCTCATGTTCAGCCTCTGTTGATCAACACCCCCAGGTCTTTTTCCAACAGCAGCTTTCCAGCCGCTCTTGCCCAAGCCTGTAGTGTTGCAGGAAGTTGTTACGACCTATGTGCCTGACCCAGCACTTGGCCTCGTTGAACCTCAGACAACTGGCCTCAGTCAGCCAAGATCCCTCTGTATGGCCTTCCAACCCTCCAGCAGATCAACACTCCCACCCAATTTGGTGTCATCTGCAAACTTAATGAGGGTGCACTCAATCCCCTCATCCAGATGATTGACAAAGAGATTAAACAGAACTGGTACCAATACTGAGCCTTGGGGACACCACTTGTGACCGGTCATCAACTGGATTTGGCTCTGTTCACCACAACTCTTCGGCCCAGCCCTCCATCCAGTTCTTTACCCATCCCAGATACACCATCCAGGCCACGAGCTGCAGTTTCTCCAGGAGATGCTGTGGGATACGGTGTCAAAGGTTTTACTGAAGTCTAACGACACAACATCCACAGCCTTTCCCTCATCTACTGGGGGTGTCACCTTATCATAGAAGGAGATCAGGTTTGTCCAGAGTACCTGCCTTTCATAACCCCCTGTTGGCTGGGCCTGATCACATGATCCTCTGGTATGTACTGCCTGATGTTACTCAAGATCACCTGCTCCATGACCTTTCCCTGCATCGAGGGCAGACTGACAGGTCTGTAGTTCCCCAGATTCTCCTTCCAGCCCTTCTTGTAGATGGGTGTCACATCTGCCAACTTCCAGTCAACTGGCATCTCCCTAATTAGCCAGGACCACAGCTAAATAAGGGGAAGTGGCTCAGTGATCGCCTCCGCCAGCTCCTCAGCACCCTTGGGTGCATCCCATGTGACCCCATAGACTTGTGGGTATCCAAGTGGTGTAGCAGGTTGCCAACCATTTCCTCTTGGATTATTTGGGCTTCATTCTGCTTCCTATCCCTGTCTTCTGGCTTGGGGTGGTGGGTACCTGGAGCACAATTGTTCTGACTTAGAGACTGAGGCAAAAAGGTATGTAATATCTCAGCCTTTCCCTTATCTTCTGTCACTATCTTTCCCTCTGCATCCATCGGGGACTGGACATCCTTTTTAGCCCTCCTGTTGTTGCTGATACATTTATAGAAACATTTCTTGTTGTCTTTAACAGCAGTAACCAGGCCTGACTCTAGTTGGGCTTTGGCCCTTCTAGTTTCTCCCTGCATAACTTCATGGCATTCTTGTATTCCTCTTGAGTAGCCTGACACTTCTTCCAAAGATAATAAATTCTGATTTTATTCCTATGTTTCAGCCCCAGCTCTCTACTCAGACAGGCCGGCCTTCCTCCCCGCCAGTTCACCTTCTGGCACATGGGGACAGCTGCTCCTGCTCCTCTGAGATCACCTTCCTGAAGACAGACCAGCCTTCCTGGACTGCGTTGTCCTTCAGAACTGCCTCCCGAGGGTCTCTGCCAACCAACCTTCTGAACAGGTCAATGTCTGCCCTTCAGAAATCCAAAGTAGCAGTTCTGCTGACCATCCTCCTCAAATTCAACTCCTGTCCCTTCACAGGACACCATACAGTTCACACCGTGTGTCTGAGGACGTTGTCCAGTCTCCTCTTGAACACTGTCAGGCTTGGACTGTGACCCCTCCCTGGGGATCCTGTTCAGTGTCCAGCACCTCTGGGTGAAGAACCTCTTCATCATGTCTGAACCCTGGCACATCTTCCTTCTATTCCCTTGGCTTCTGTCATTGGTCACCAAAGACAAGAGATCAGTACCTTCTCTCCCTTCTCACTTTGCCTTGTTGAAGCTCATACAATTGGACTCAGTCAACCAAGATCCCTCAGCATCTGCAAACTTAATGAGGATGCACTCAGTGCCCTCATCCAGATCATTGATAAAGAGATTAAACAAAACTGGCCCCAATACTGAGCCCTGGGGACACCACTCGTGACCAGCCACCAATCAGATTTGGCTGTATTCACCAAAACTCTTTGGGCCTGGCCCTCCAGCCAGTTCTTTACCCATCGCAGATACACCATCCAGGCCATGAGCTGCACCTTCTCCAGGAGATGCTGTGGGATACGGTGTCAAAGGCTTTACTGCAGTCTAAGGACACAACACCCACAGCCTGTGTGGCAGATTCACTCCCCACCACAGACTTTCCCTCATCTGCTCAGCCGGTCACCTTGTCATAGAAGGAGATCAGGCTGGTCAAGCAGGACCTGCCTTTCACAAAACCATGCTGATTGGGCCCGATTGCTCGTCTGGTATGGGTGACCTCACAGTCCTTTCCCAGCCATGTTCCTGCTGTTGGCCTATCCCCTGCAGAGGCAGAAGTGACCTCACAGTCCCCTCCACAGCCATTGGCTTCCTACTGGACTATGATTTCCTGACACACAAGTGACCACATGGCATTGTACCCAGCCATCACCCTGCTTGTGGTCCGGTGTGTGAGCAGATCAAACTTAGCTGCTTTCATCAAATTTATCCAATAGATTTCCTATCAAGGGTTTGAGTGGAGAAACGTTCCTCAGAGGAGCTGCTATATTTACTCTGGGGCATTTTATATCTCACTTGAAACAGCTCTCCAAGGAAAATATTCATGGAATCCTACGATAACACAGGTTGGAAGAGACCCCTGAACACCATCTCTGTCCCACTGACCTTTATGGCACCCCAAGGAACAGCTGACAGCATCAGTGCTCACTTGGGCTCATCTCACGACATGCACACAATGGACATGCACATGATGTGTATGGTTACATCTCATCTGTACAATGACACATGGACTTTTGACCTTGTATTTCATAGAATCATAGAATCTCTTGAGTTGGAAGGGGCGCACGAGGATCATCGACTCCAACTCCTGTCCCTGCACAGGACACCCCACAGGTCACACCGTGTGTCTGAGGACCTTGTCCAGTCTCTGCTTGATCACTGTCAGGTTGGGGCCCTGACTCCTCCCTGGGAAACTGTTCAGTGTCCAGCACCTCTGCAAACATGGAAACATGGACTTCTGACCTATTCATTCAGTGTAATTCCATGGAGGGACAAAGAACTCTGAGCTGGGGTGAGAGGCCAGTGCTGGAAATAATGGTTGTGAGGGTCCAGCCCATGACGATTGCCCTGGGTGTCCAGTGCACAGGGGCACAGCCCAGCCCCTGCTCTGCTGGTCCTGCAGGTCTCTGGCAGGAGGGCTGGCTGTGAGAGGACACTGCTGTGTGCCAGCCTGCACACACACACTGTTCAGCTGTGCCCTGGGGTTTGCATCTGTGGCCACTTTTGTGGGCATGTTCTTGAGAGAAGGTTTATAAGAAGACCTAAACCTTGAAGCCCTGCCCCGAGGAGATCACCTTTCTATCTGGAAAGGCTGTTGTGAGCCCAGCTCTGTCACAGCAGTGTCCATTGCCTGTCCCTGCCTGCGCTCACAGCACTGACACACAGCAGGATGGGGACCAAGCTGCCAGAGCACTCAGGCCTTGCACCAACACAAGGGATGAGAAGGAGAGTGTGGGAGTGGAACCAGAACAGCTCTGGGAGACCAAGCACTGGTGCTCTGTGGCAGTGCTGCCATGCTGGACTCTCTTCCCTTCTACCCATGCACACAGGAACTGTCCCTGCAGCTCCAAAATAGCCCTGCAGGAGGGACAGAGTGAAAAACAAGTCACTATACGAACCTTTATTTTGTTTAAACAAAAGGAGAGCACGGCTCCTCATTTATACAGCCAGTGGTTATAAAAGAAAAGCAGACAGAGAATTGGAAAGGGGATGAAAACATTATAACAATAAAAAACCAACACACCAAAACAGAAAATCCAGATGACAGGCTAAGCCTGTAATAAGTTACTTTAAAACTCCTATGCAGAAGCAGAGGGGCAGTTTATTACTCCAGAAAACACTTATATATGATTTTGCACAGGGCATCCTTGAGCTCCTGGTTCCTCATGCTGTAGATGAGGGGGTTCACTGCTGGAGGTAACACTGAGTACAGAACAGACACCACCAGGTCCGTGGATGTGGAGGAGAAAGAGGGGGGCTTCAGGTGAGCAAATATGCCAGTGCTGACAAACAGGGAGACCACGGCCAGGTGAGGGAGGCAGGTGGAAAAGGCTTTGTGCCGCCCCTGCTCAGAGGGGATCCTCAGCACGGCCCTGAAGATCTGCACGTAGGACACCATGATGAAAATGAAGCACATAAAAGCTAAACAGCAACTGACCACAAGAATCCCAAGTTCCCTGAGGTAGGTGTCTGAGCAGGAGAGCTTGAGGATGTGGGGGATTTCACAGAAGAACTGGTCCAGGGCATTGCCCTTGCACAGGGGCAGTGAAAATGTATTGGCCGTGTGCAGCAGAGCATAGAGAAACCCAGTGGCCCAGGCAGCTGCTGCCATGTGGACACAAGCTCTGCTGCCCAGGAGGGTCCCGTAGTGCAGGGGTTTGCAGATGGCAACGTAGTGGTCGTAGGACATGATGGTGAGAAGAAAATACTCTGCTGTAGCACAGAAAAAGAAAAAAAAGATCTGGGCAGCACATCCTGTGTATGAGATGGCCCTGGTGTCCCACAGAGAGTTGGCCATGGACTTTTCTCTGTTCTCCCTTTCATAACAATTCCGGGTTTAGTTTCCTCCCATTTCTGATCATTTCCCTGCTGCCTTGAGATTCTCCCCCTGGGAGGTGTTTCCCTGTCCATGTCTCTTCCATGTCAGTGCTCACAGACCCCATCCCACCCTCTGTGCCCTCCCCCTGGCCCTACAGATCCTGCCTGTTCACAGGGCACTGCCTGGGGGCATCTTCCTGTTTGCAGGTTGGAAAACAGGACAGGTCAGACTAAGGCTGACGGGTCCAGCCAATGGTGGAGATGAAGCCCAGGTCGAGGAGGGCGAGGTTGAGCAGGAAGAAGTACATGGGGGTGTGGAGGTGCTGGTCCCAGGCTATGGTGGTGATGATGAGGCTGTTGCCCAGGAGGGCAGCCAGGTAGATGCCCAGGAAGAGCCGGAAGTGCAAGAGCTGCAGCTCCCGTGTGTCTGTGAACCGCAGGAGCAGGAACTGGGTGATGGAGCTGCTATTGGACATCTGCAGCCTCTGGGCATAGGACACTGACAAGTTAGGGGAGATTTCTCTGAGCAAAGTCAAAGCCATTTCTCACACACCCTCCCCTGCTCCACGCTCCCTTGTCCTTTCCCAGACCTTCCTCCAGCTCCGTGTCTGAGCCCTGGGTGGTGCTGGCTGGAGGTGCCGTGAGGAGCAGGGCCTGTGCCCGCTGGCTGCCGAGGAGTCAGCCCTGCTCTGCAGCAGGGGGCATGGGAACAGGGGGTAGGGGACAGTCCTGGGGATCAGCTTTGTCGGATGGAACCAAAACAAGTCTCATCCTTTCCTAAAAAGCATTTTCTTGGTTGCAGCATCTCTGCACTTCTCTGAGGGGCTTTCAGATAACACACAGATGCTGTAGGACAGGTTTCCATCCTGGATGGAACCTCACTTCTTGGAAGGAAACCTCAGTGAAACAGACAAGGGTCCTAATGATGGCATTTGGTTCAGGGAGACTCAGCTCATTCCCAGCCCCACAGCCTGCATTGCCCACAGCCCCACAGGGCAGAGCAAAGCTGGGACACGTGTTCCCATAGACACACCTGCAGGAAAGGACCCACATGATCAGGCTGTGACTCTGCAGCTGAAACTGCCATCCCCAGAGAGCCTGACAGCAAGAACAAGATCCCAACAGCAGTGACCCAGAGCAGGGGAGCAAGAAGGAAAATGTGCTGAGGGTGGGTGTGAGAGAGGCCAGGGCAGAGGCAGCTGGGCACTCAGACAGCATCACCCTTCCCCAGCTGTGCAGCCACCTCCCAGCCACCAACATTGCCGGGCAGCTGCTCTCAGCCCCTGTGCTCTGCAGAGGAACTGGAGCTCTGGCTGCACAGGAGCTGCTTCATGCCTTGGAGCCCCCGGCCCTGAGGGCAGAGGCTTTGCTGGGTGGGACAGGAGGCCAGGGGGCTGCTCACAGAAGGGATCTGCACTGCAGGGGATCACAGGGACTTTTCTCTGTTCTCCCTCCCATAACAATTCCGGGTTTAGTTTCCTCTCACTTCTGATCATTTCCCTGGTGCCTGGAGATTCTCCCCCTGGGAGGTGTTTCCCTGTCCATGTCTCTTCCCTGTCAGTGCTCACAGACCCCATCCCACCCTCTGTGCCCTCCCCCTGGCCCTACAGATCCTGCCTGTTCACAGGGCACTGCCTGGGGGCATCTTCCTGTTTGCAGGTTGTAAAACAGGACAGGTCAGACTGAGACTGACGGGTCCAGCCAAGGTGATGCAGGTGCTGTGCACAGGCAGAGGGGTGGTGAAGGGATGTTATGAGCCTTCTGGCAGATGTGCTGATCCCTCAGAGTTGCAGTTCAGGAGTCTCAGTGACTTGTTTAAGCATGAGAGCTCGTTTTCATTTTATCCTTTCCCGCACCTCCCACCCCTTGGGATAGGAAACTGAAAAGACAGGCTCAGGAAAGCTCCTTATCTGTCAGGTAATCCTTGCATTGATCTTCTCCTTGGGGCGTCCCCTTGGAAGAGTCCTGCAGGACATCTGGAGCTGTGAGCATTGCTGACCCACACAGTACCCTCTCAACAGCAGAAGCACCTTTCCGACCCTTATGGGGGATGCTCCTTTCCCCTGAAGCTTCTCCCTGCAGCACTGTGGGGATCTCCCCGGTCAGGCTGAGCGCTGACCCTGGCAGGCGGCAGAGTCCCTGCCCCAGCACAGCCCTGGGGTGCAGGGACCCTGCTCTGCAGGACAGCCCTGGGCACCCCTGGGTGCTCACCCGGCTTCACAGCTGTTCAGCATTGCCTGACAAGATCCCCTCCTTACAGATCCCACCAGCTGTGCCTGTGCCAGTTTTAGGAGATGCCTCCATTAGCTACAGCTGCATTGCCCTGCATGCAGAGACTTATCATGGCATGGGCTGCAAAGGCTTCTCCTCCAGTGAGCTCTCAGTCATCCTCCCAATCCTGACCACCTTTCATCTCTCTCTGCCTTGCTCGTCTCCCTGAGATCCCCAGGCAGAGCCCTCAGCCCTGCTGCGCTGTGCAGAGGAGCTGCTCCTGGGCAGAGCTGTCTCTCTGCAGCGCTGCCGCTTGCCAGGAGCTCCCTCTGTCCCAGGAGCCCAGCCCAGCTCAGCAGCACAGGAGCAGCCCAAGGCACTTTAATGACCCCCCTGGTGGGTTTGGTGCTGTGCCCATTGACCTCAGACCCTGAGGTGGAGTTGATGCAACTTCTCAAGAAGTGAAAGTCAGAATCAAACTCCAAAGTTTCTTGCAATGTTATTGGGTCCCACTGAGGGGCACAACTGAGAAACCATCCACAGAGTCGGGTTAAAACAGAAAAATGGAGGCAGAGATGACAGATCAGGAAAAGCAAAGTAAATGTCTCTCTGATGCTG
Organism: Patagioenas fasciata; assembly: GCF_037038585.1. NCBI lineage: Eukaryota > Metazoa > Chordata > Aves > Columbiformes > Columbidae > Patagioenas > Patagioenas fasciata. Next base: position 160,193 of record NW_027288557.1, on the reverse strand, counting down.
AGTAAACCTGGATGAGTTTCATTAACCAAAGGGCCAAGCCCTGACCCCCAGCCCTGGGAAGGCAGATCCTGTCCATCCCACGTTGCCCAGGGCCCTTCCTGGGACAGTGTGATGTGGGTCTGTGCAAGACCAAGGGCAGGACTATGGTCCCACACCTCCCAGGTTCCTGGCTGGGTACAAGGAGGCCATGAGGCCCCTGTGCTGGAAGGACAAGGTGTCTCCTCACAGGCATCAGAGGTGCAGACAACAGCCATAGCCAAGGGGAGAAGGAGCTCATGTCTGCTGGGGGTTTCAGCCCTTTACATCCCTTGATCATCTCCACCACAGCCTGTCCTGTGCTGTGGCATCCCCTGCACCTTTTTCCCTGCAGGCTGCAGACATCCCCCCTGCTGCCCCACCTTACTCTTGTCTGACTATCTTCCTTCCTTTGCTGACATCTCTGCATCCTCCCCAGCTGTTCCTTGGAGCACAAAGCCTTGGGCTGATGCAGACTCCCTCTGCTGACCTGCTCCACCACAGCACTGCCCTTCCAGTCACCTTCCTTGCTGCTCATGTCCAGCCTGGACCTCCCCAGCTGCACTTTGGGCCATTATTTCTTTCTCAAGCTCTTTCCCACTAGGAAGAAAAACTCCACCACCTCTGAAACCACCCTTCGAGCACTCTCCGGCTACTCCTGCCCTGCTGCAGCCTCCCCAGCGCTGCTGGGCCAAAGCAGCCCAGGTCCCTCAGCATCGCACACCATGTGCACAAGGTGCTGAACCTGCTTGGCAGAGCCCTGCACTCTCCAGTTCCTCCCTGCTTCTCCAAACTGGGAAGCTGCACACTGGCACACCCCCGTGTGTGTGGGGTCACAGCAGTGCTGAACCGAATGGGATGAGAACTCCAGGTGTCTGGGTCCCCACGCTCCTCCTCATGCAGCCCCGTGTGCAGCTGCCTTGTTCATGGTGAGCATGCACCATGGGCTTGTGTGGGGACCTTGGAGTGCCCAGGCCCTTCTCCTCAGGGTCACTGCTCAGCATGTCAGGTCCTGCTCTATCCTGATGTGTGGGGTAATTCTCCCACCCTTATGCAGAATGTTTCACTTCTCCTTGTAAAACTGAAGAGCTTTCTGACGGGTGAATCCCAGATTTCCTCAAAGTTGTGCCTCTCCCTGGACTGAAGTTCCATTTGCTCAGCTGTTATTGTTTGCATGTAGAGGGCTTGTCCTGATGGGGGTGTGTCTCCCAAGATAACAAGATAAGGAGCTGCAGGGCACTATAAATACCATCTCCTGGAGAAACTGTGGGGTCTTGGGGGCCTGGTACTCGTAATGCCATATCTGGACTCCAAGGGCAAGTTGTCCTTTATGTCAGAGAACAGCAGGAATGTGTGGAGCTCTGCCTGGGGACAGACAATGTCAGCTGAATTTTGAGGAGTCAGCATGAGAGGGCAGAACAACATGGGCAATGTTGTGGTCACTGGACATCAGCTGCAGACTCACTGGTCAGGAAGAGGAATTAGATGATGCCTTCTTCAAACAGACGAAAGAAGCCTCATGTTTCCAGGGCTGTGTCCTCGTGGCAGACCTGAGATATCCCAATATCTGCAAGGCACCAGCCTTCCAGGAGGGTTTGGAGCTCATTGACAACATCTTCCTGACACGGGTGTCTGAGGGGTCAGTGAGGTGAGGTGCCCTGTGGGACTTCACACTTACAAACCACAAAGAGTTGGTCAGGATGGAACAGTCAGGGATGGGAAAGTGGAGCTGAGGCTCCCGGGAGATGATAACAAGGCAAAGAGCAGGATTTCAGGAGAGCAAGCTTTGACCTGCTGAGGGACCTGCTTGGGTCCTATGGGATATGACCTTGGTGTCTGCAGTGCTTTTCTCTCACATCTCCTTCCTCCTCTCTCCCACCTGCTGTTGTGCAGCTTTTTTTACCCTTTCTCAAATTCAATATCCCAGAGGTGCTGCCAGCATCACTGAGTGGCTCAGATTTGGAAGGCGTGGGTCCATCTTGGAGCAGCTGAAATCAGTTCTGTCTGACGTTGGTGAACGTGAATTGTGAAACAAGGAAGAGGTGGTGAGGGATGTGAACATCAGTGTCCACCTTGGCTGTTGTGACCAGGAAACAGTGGGGTCCCAGGCACCAGAGGGGAGGGAGGGAGGCCAGCAGCAGAGCACAGGCTGGTGGGCTCCAGAGGAGAAGACTTTGACATACTGAGGGGTGGCGACCAATAGAGGTGGTGGCATGGAAGTAGATCTGAAGAGTGAAGGAGCTCAGGAAACCTAAACAAGCCTTACAGGACAACCTGCTCCAAGCACAAGAATGATCTTTCCAAGTACCCCTGAAAAGAAGCATTTATCTCATGGGGCTGGACCAGTTCTTCTGTGAAATCCCCCACATCCTCAAGCTCTCCTGCTCACACTCCTACCTCAGGCAACTTGGGCTTATTGTGGCTGGTGTCTGTTTAGCATTTGGGTGTTTTGTGTTCATTGCGCTGTCCTATGTGCAGATCTTCAGGGCCGTGCTGAGGATCCCCTCTGAGCAGGGACGGCACAAAGCCTTTTCCACCTGCCTCCCTCACCTGGCCGTGGTCTCCCTGTTTGTCAGCACTGCCATGTTTGCCCACCTGAAACCTCCCTCCATCTCCTCCCCATTCCTGGACCTGGTGGTGTCTGTTCTGTACTCGGTGGTGCCTCCAGCAGTGAACCCCCTCATCTACAGCATGAGGAACCAGGAGCTCAAGGACGCCCTGCAGAAACATATGACTCGATTTCTTCTGAAGCTATAAACTGTATCTATCTTCTTCTACGTAAGAGTTATAGTCTAACTCTTTGCAGGTTCATCCTGTCTGCAGTACTTTTTTTCTCTATTTGTGTTTTTTTTATTGTGATAATGTTTTAAGTCCCTTTGAAATTCACTGTCTGCTCTTCTCACTGAGTGGCTGTGATGATGAGGAATGGTGCTCTCTGTGTATAAACAAAATAAAGGGCCCTTCAGGAAATATTTTTCTGCTGACATCCTAACTCCAAGGCCTTTTTGGAGCTGCAGGGACAGTTCCTGTGTGTCTGGATGGAGAGGAAAAGAGTCCAGTATGGCAGCACTGCCAGGGAGCACCAGCACTGCGTGCTCTGGCACCTTTGTCACCATCCTGCTGTGTATCACTTGTGATCGCAAGCAGGGACAGGCGATGGGGATTGTGTGGCAGAGCTGGCCTCAGAACAGCCTTTCCAGAAAGAAAGGCTTAGGTCTTCATTCAAACTTTTTCTCAGAACCTCCTGCAGTGTCCTCTCACAGCCAGGCCTCCTGCCAGAGACCTGCAGGACCAGCAGAGCAGGGTCTGGGCTGTGCCCCTGTGCACTGGACACCCAACACAATCTGCCCCAATTATCATGGACTAATCCCTCACAATGTCCATTTCCATCACTGGCCTCTCACCCCAGCTCAGAGCGGTTCTTTGTCCCTCCATGGAAAGACAATGAATGAGTTGGTAAGAAGAAGAATGTTTGTGTTCTACAGATGAGATGTGTGCATGCACATCATGTACGTGAGATGAGATTAACAGAAGTGAGCACAAATGCTGTCAGATATACCGGGGGTAACATTTTGCATCTGAGACACAGCAACCCTGGCTGTACAGACAGACTGGGGGACGAGATCTCAGAATCCCAGAATGTCAGGGATTGGAAGAGACCTGGAAAGCTCATCCAGTGCAATCTCCCCATGGAGCAGGAACACCCAGCTGAGGTTCCACAGGAAGGTGTCCAGGCGGGTTTGAATGTCTGCAGAGAAGGAGACTCCACAACCTCCCTGGGCAGCCTGGGCCAGGCTCTGCCACCCGCACCGGGAAGAAGTTTCTTTTCATCTTTCAGTGGAACCTCCTGTGTTCCAGTTTGCACCCATTACCCCTTGTCCTATCATTGGTTGTCACCGCGAAGAGCCTGGCTACATCCTCCTGACACTCACCCTTTATATATTTATGAACACTCATGAGGTCACCCCTCAGTGTCCTCTTCTCCAGCTCCAGAGCCCCAGCTCCCTCAGTGTTTCCTCACATGGGAGATGCTCCACTCCCTTCAGCATCGTGGTGGGTGCGCTGGACTCTCTCCAGCAGTTCCCTGCCCTTCTGGAACTGAGGGGCCACAACTGGATACAATATTCCAGCTGTGGTCTCCCCAGGGCAGAGCAGACGGGCAGGAGAACCTCTCTGACCTACTGACCACCCCCTTCTAACCCACCCCAGGTACCATTGGCCTTCCTGGCCACAAGAGCCCAGTGCTGGCTCATGGTCACCCTGCTGTCCCGAGGACCCCCAAAGCCCTTTCCCCTACACTACTCTCTAGCAGGCTGTTCCCCAACTTATACTGGAACCTGGGGTTGTTCCTGCCCAGATTCAAGACTCCACACTTGCCCTTGTTATATTTCATTAAATTTTCCCCCACTCAACTCTCCAGCCTGTCCAGGTCTCTGATGGCAGCACAGCTTCCAGTGTCAGCCACTCCTCCCAGCTTGGTGTCACCAGCAAACTTGCTGACAGTCACTCTATTCCCTCGTCCAAATCATTGATGAGTATATTGAATAATACTGGCCCCAGCACTGCCCCCTGGGGCACTGCACTGGATCCAGGCCTCAGCTGGACTCTGCCCATTGACCACAACTCTCTGGCTTCTTCCCTTCAGCCAGTTCACAGTCCACCTCACTACCCGCTCATCCAGACCGCACTCCCTCAGTTTAGCAGCAAGGTTGCTGTGGGAGACGGTGTCAAATGCTTTACTGAAGTCAAGGTAGATCACATCCACTGCTTTGCCATCATCCATCCACCTTGTTATGTCCTCATAAAAGGCTATGAGGTTGGTCAAGCACGACTTCCCCTTGGTGAAGCCATGCTGACTGCCCCTAATGACCCTCTTATCCTTGATATGCTTTGAGATGGCACCAAGGGTAAGTTGTTCCATCACCTTCCCAGGGATGGAGGTGAGGCTGACCAGTCTATAGTTACCTGGGTTCTCCTTCTTGCCCTTTTTGAAGACTGGAGTGACATTTGCTTTCCTCAAGTCTTCAGGCACCTCTCCTGTTTCCCAAGACGTGGCAAAGATGATGGAGAACGGTCCAGCAATGACCTCAGCAAGCTCCCTCAGCACCCGCGGGTGCATCCCATCCGGACCGATGGATTTATGGATGTCCAGATTGCCCAACTGCTCCCTAACCCAGTCCTCATCAACCCAGGCAAACTCCTCCATTGTCCTGCTTTCCCCATGGGTCTCAGTGGTACGGGGCTCCTCAGGACAGCCCCTGGCAGAGCAGACAGAGACAAAGAAGCATTCAGTAACTCTGCCTTCTCTGTATCTTCTGTCACCAGGGCACCCACCTCGTTCATCAGTGGGCCTACATTGCCTCTGCTGTTAGTTTTATCTGCCACGTATTGGAAAAAACTCTTCCTGTTGTCCTTGACCCCTCTCGCCAGGTTTAATTGTAAGGAGGCCTTAGCTTTCCCAGTTGCCTCCCTACACCCTCTGACAACAGCCTGATATTCTCCCCAAGTGGCCAGCCCCTCCTTCATGATCTAGAAACTCTCCTCTCCCACTTGAGCACATCCAACATCTCCCTGTTCAACCACACAGGTCTCCTGGCTCCCTTCCTTGACTTCCTACGTGTCGGGATGCTCTGATCTTGTGCCCGGTACAAACAGTCCCTGAACACTGACCAACTATCTTGGGCCCCTTTACCTTCAAGCAGCCTTGCCCAGGGGATTTCCCCCTGCAATTGCCTGAAAACGCCAAAGTTTGCCCTGCTGAAGTCCAGGGTTGCAATTCTGCTTGCTATCCTGCTCCTGCCACAGGAGATCCTGAACTGCACCATCTCATGGTCGCTGCAGCCAAAGCAGCCCTCAACCGTTACCGCTTCAACCAGCCCCTCGTTAGTGAGGATGAGGTCCAGCAGCTCCTCGCCTAGTCGGCTCCTCTGCCCTTTGCATCAGAAAGTTCTCGTCAAGGCACTGGAGGATCTTTCTAGACTGTGGCTGGCTGGCTGAGTAGTCCTTCCAACAAACATCAGGGAAGTTAAAATCCCCCACCACAACCAGGGCCTGTGATTGCGAGGTTGCTCTCAACTGTCTGGTGGCTTGTATGCCCATCTGTCACGGTCCATTCAATGATGGACTTGTGATGGTTCTGGTCACCTTGATCTCAGAGTGCAAAATTACGGTGACCAGAATGCCAAGGGCTTATAGTTCAATCAAGCAGTGTAACTTTATTAATTTGCCCATAAAGCGGCACGCGATAGAGAGAGAGAAAGAAAAAGAAGTCCTGCCAGTCCTCCATTGTGGTTCTGGATCCTCTGGTGGGAAGATCTTCAATTGTGTCCATTCTGGAGTCACCTTTTATGCTTCTTCACCCCCCCTCGCTCCCATTGTTTGAGGCCAGTCTCCGCCTTGATTTCACAACCCAGGCTCATACTGTGCAGGCTCGAAGGGTTCACGCTTTCTTTTCCCAACGCTTATGTGGCCTGCATTCAGGGGTCCTTTTCTGGTCCATTGGGTGACCTCAGGACCCTTGGCAAGCTCCTGGGCATGCTCCTCTTCATTGGCCATTGTTTGAGGGAGCAGGTGAGGGACATGTGTAACTGAGGCTGCAGGTGAGAACACATCTTCTGGACGGCAGCTCTTGTCCCTGGGTTGAAGAGACCCTCATAACAACAGCTTTCAGGAGGCAGGGGCTGGCTTGGCTGAAGCAGCAGGCAAAGTCCACACAGCAGCCATTGTAAGCAGGAGCCCCCCCATATCGGAGAAAACAGTTCAACACAATGCTTCTCCTTGGGCCTCTCTCCAAATCATCATCCAACTGTTCTTTCAGTCAGGGCCTCAGTTCTCTCAGATCACCCCAACCCAAGCATTCATTGCAGATCCCTCAACCCATTAACAATCACACAAAACCCATTGGAGATCCCCCCAAACCCAAACATGGGAGATCCCCTCAAACCCATTGGACATCCCCCAACCCATTGGAGATCCCTTAAACACATTGGAGACACCCCAAACCATACCATGGGAGATCTCCCAATGCATTGGATATCCCCTCAAACCCATTGGAGACCCCCAAAACCAACCATGGGAGTTCCCCCAACCCATTGGATATCCCCTGAAACCCATTGGAGATCCCCCCAAACCCACTGGAGATCCCCCAAAACCAACCATGGGAGATCCCTCAACCCATTGGAGATCCCCCAATCGACTAGAGATCCACCCCAACCCATTGGAGATCCAACAACCCAACCACGGAAGATCCCCCAAACCCCTTGGAGATCCCCTAACCCATTGAAGGTCCCACCAAACCCATTGGAGATCATCCAACCCAACCATGGGAGATCTCCCCAACCCTTTGGAGATCCCCCAACCCAACCCATTGGAGATGCCACGAAACCCATTGGAGATGCCCCCAAACCCAAACATGGGAGATCCTCCAATCAATTGGACATCCCCTAACACATTGGAGATCTCTTAAACCCATTAAAGATCCCCCCCAACCTATTGGCGATCCCTCAACCCAACCATTGGAGATCCCCCCAACCATGGGAGATACTCCAACTCACTGGAGACCCCCACCCAAACCCATTAGAGACCCCCTCCCCCAACCCATTGGAGATCCCCCCAATCCCGTTGGAGTTCCCCCAATTCCCTGGAGATCTCCGAAACCCACTGGAGATCCCCCAAACCCATCGGAGATCCCCCCAAACCCACTGGCAGATGTACTGATCACTCAGAGTCGCAGTGACTTGTTTTAAGCATGAGAGCTCATTTTTGTTTTATCCTTTCCTGCACCCCCACCCCTTGGGATAGGAAACTGAAAAGACAGGGTCAGGAAAGATCCTTCTCTGTCAGGTAATCCTTGCATTGTTATTGCCCTTGGAAAAATTCTGGGGGTGATCTGGAGCTCTGAGTGGTGCTGACCCACACAGCACCCCCTCCACAGCAGAGGCACCTTTCCTGCCCTTATGTGGGATGCTCCTTTCCCCAGAAGCTTCTCCCCACAGCACCACGGGGATCTACCCGGGCAGGATGAGCGCTGACCCTGGCAGGCGGCAGAGTCGCTGCCCTGGCACAGCCCTGGGGTGCAGGGACCCTGCTCTGCAGGACAGCCCTGGGCACCCCTGGGTGCTCACCCGGCTTCACAGCTGTTCAACATCGCCTGACAAGATCCCCTCCTTACAGATCCCACGTGCTATGCCTGTGCTAACTCTAGGAGACGCCTCCAGGACCTACAGCTGCATTGCCCTGCATGCAGAGACTTACCATGGCAAGGGCTGCAAAGGTTTCTCCTCCAGTGAGCTCTCAGTCATCCTCCCAGTCCTGACCACCTTTAATCTCTCTCTGCCTTGCTCGTCTCCCTGAGATCCCCAGGCAGAGCCCTCAGCCCTGCTGCGCTGTGCAGAGGAGCTGCTCCTGGGCAGAGCTGTCTCTCTGTAGCGCTGCCGCTTGCCAGGAGCTCCCTCTGTCCCAGGAGCCCAGCCCAGCTCAGCAGCACAGGAGCAGCCCAAGGCACTTTAATGACTCCTGTGGTAGGTTTGGTGCTGTGTCCATGGACCTCAGAACCTGAGGAAAAGGTGATGAAACCTCTCAAGAAGTCAGAGTCAGATTCAAACTTCCAAGGTTGTTGTAATGTTAATGGGTCTCACTGAGGGACACAACTGAGAAATTGTCCCCAGCGTTGTTCAGAGTAGAAAACTGAAGGCAGTGATGACAGCTCAGGAAAAGCAAAGTAAATGTCTCTCTGATGCTGAGTAAACCTGGATGTGTTTCATTAACCAAAGGGCCAAGCCCTGACCCCCAGCCCTGGGAAGGCAGATCCTGTCCCTCCCATGTTGCCCAGGGTCCTTCCTGGACAGTGTGATGTGGGGCTGTGCAAGGCCAAGGGCAGGACTATGGTCCCACACCTCCCAGGGTCCGGGCTGGGGACAAAGAGGCCATGAGGCCCCTGTGCTGGAAGGACAAGGTGTCTCCTCACAGGCATCAGAGGTGCAGACAACAGCCATAGCCAAGGGGAGAAGGAGCTCATGTCTGGTGGGGGCTTTCAGCCTCTTTACATCCCTTGATCATCTCCACCACAGCCTGTCCTGTGCTGTGGCATCCCCTGCACCTCTTTCCCTGCAGGCTGCAGACATCCCCCCTGCTGCCCCACCTTGCTCTTGTCTGAGCATCTTCCTTCCTTTGCTGAGCTCTCTCCATCCTCCCCAGCCGTTCCTTGAAGCACAAAGCCTTGGGCTGATGCAGACTCCCTCTGCTGACCTGCTCCACCACAGCACTGCCCTTCCAGTCACCTTCCTTGCTGCTCATGTCCAGCCTGGACCTCCCCAGCTGCACTTTGGGCCATTATTTCTTTCTCATGCTCTTTCCCACTATGCAGAAAACCTCCACCACCTCTGAAACCACCCTTCAAGCACTCTCAGGCTACTCCTGCACTGCTGCAGCCTCCACAGCCCTGCTGGGCCAAAGCAGCCCAGGTCCCTCAGCATCGCACACCGTGTGCACAAGGTTCTGAACCTGCCTTAGCAGAGCCCTGCACTCTCCAGTTCCTCCCTGCTTCTCCAAACTGGGAAGCCGCACACTGGCACACCCCCATGTGTGTGGGGTCACAGCAGTGCTGAACCGAATGGGATGAGAACTCCAGGTGTCTGGGTCCCCACGCTCCTCCTCATGCAGCCCCGTGTGCAGCTGCCTTGTTCATGGTGAGCGTGCACCACGGGCTGGTGTGGGGACCTTGGAGTGCCCAGGCCCTTCTCCTCAGGGTCACTGCTCAGCGTGTCAGGTCCTGCTCTGTCCTGATGGATGGGGTTATTGTCCCACCCTAATACAGAACTGGTCACTTCATCTTGTCAATATTCAGAGTTTTCTGATGGGTAAATACCAGATGCGAGGAGCTCTGCCTGGGGACAGACAATGTCAGCTGAAGGTTGAGGAGTCAGCATGAGAGGGCAGAACAACATGGGCAGTGTTGTGGTGACTGGACATCAGCTACAGGATCCCTGATCAGGAAGAGGAATTAGATGAGGCCTCCTTCAGAGAAACAAAAGAAGCCTCATGTTTCCAGGGCCATGTCCTTGTGGCAGACCTGAGATATCCCAATATCTGCAAGGAACCAGCCATCCAGGAGGGTTTGGAGCTCATTGACAACATCTTCCTGACACGGGTGACTGAGGAGTCAGTGAGGTGAGGTGCCCTGTGGGACTTCACACTTACAAACCACAAAGAGGTGCTTCGACCAGACCCTCTTTGTTAGTGAGGATGAGATCCAGCAGTGCACCTCTCCTGGTCGGCTCCTCCACCATCTGCATGAGGAAGTTATCATCAAGGCACTGGAGGAACCTCCTGGACTGTGGCTGGCTGGCTGAATGGTCCTTCCAGCAAACATCAGGGAAGTTAAAATCACCCACAACAACCAGGGCCTGTGACTGTGAGGCCACTCTCAGCTGCGCATAGAAGGCCTCATCAACTTCCTCAGCCTGATCTGGTGGCCTGTAATAGACACCTACAACAGTATCACCCCTGCCAGCCTGTCCCTTGATCCTGACCCATACACTCTCAACTCTTTCCTCATCCGCTCCTGGGCAGAATTTAGTACATTGCAGTTGCTCTCTCACATAGAGAGCAGCTCCACCACCACTCCTGGTTGACCTGTGTTTCCTGCTGGCAGAATGTCTCACAGCCCCCACTGAGGAGGGCAGGGGGTTGGGAGATGGGAGCACGTTTCAGTTTCCAGATCCCAGGACAGAGCCCAAACCATCCTGCCCTTGAAATCCAATTCCTTGAGCTGCACAGCTGGTGGGCTTCTGTGGATAATCATGTTAAAAAGCATCCTTCAAGTGTTTGTGTAATACGTCTAGGAATGTCAGTTTTTAAAGAAAAATAAAAGTTTAACAGGCTAATATTTAAATATCTGTAAAATAGTACTCTGTATCCGTGATAGCCCCTCTGGCAATGACAATTAAATAGATATTTGCACTATAAGGCATGATACCCCACCCACAAGCACACATCTAAGTGGTTCAGATGAAGGGTGGTCTGGCAAACGTCACCCTTTGTGTCCCCAGGTGCACGGACACTGCTCATGTGCCTCTGCAGAGAGTGGCAGGAGCTGGATCCCCTTCTCGGGACAGACTTCTTCCAGGAGAGACACAGACACAGGGGGAACTCATCAGGGCTTTACTGCATTTCACTTGGCATCAGTTTTGACACATTGGGTGCTGTCCTGTGACTGCCCTTTCTGCACAAATGATCATACAAAGACAACCATTTAGTAAGACATGGCCATAAAGGGGCTGTTATGGACAAGAAAGCTCACCATAAACTCTGGAGAGAGCGAGGAAGTTTATAATAAGCACCAGGAAGAACAGAGAAGCTTAAGGCCTCTTCTGAAGAGCGGGAGGCCTGAGCAGCCGTGATTGGCCATGTGTAGGTGTGGGAGAGGGTCAGGGCATGTCAGGGAGAAGCAATGAGATGGCTGATGGCTTCAGTGAACCCTTCCAGCCATGTCTGAACCCAGAAATGGAAAGCAGTAGATGTCTGCAGGTGGAGGAGGAACAGGAGGAAGAATTTCCTGGGAATATGGAAGGAAGAAAGGCCTCTCTTGGGCTAATCATGTATGGCAGTGTCATTTCCATCCTGTGGGCATGGCTGTGCCTGGGAGATGGGGAATGGCTGCTGCTGGGGTGTTTGTGCTCAGTCATGGTCCATGAGCTGACCCTGCTCTGCTCCTCTCACACTGCCCACACTTGGATGGTCCTCAGGAATCATCCATGAGCCTGGTGGATCCATGAACCTCCTGGAGTGATGGGTATGGATCCAAATAGAGGATTCAAGCAAGTTTGGGACTGGGACATTGAGGTGATTGGTGACCATTGCCAGGTGTATGAAAGAAGCTGGGTGAGTTGTGAAGAACTCACAGGCATTTGCAGCTCCACAGAAAACCAGAGCCTTGCAGTTAAAGCGACAGCACTTGACATAAAACCCACCCCCAAAGCATGAAACACTCACAGTGACCACAGGAGAAGCCTTGTAAAACATTTGAGAAAAATCTACCAGGTCCCAGGGGTCAGGGCTCACCCATTGTGATGATGAACAAGCATCAAGGGCTGACATGGCATCAGAGCCACCTCCCCATGGCCCTCACCACCTTTAACCAGTGTCTCCAAGTCTTTCCTTCACCGGCCCTCACGGACAGGGACCTGCACTGGTTGTTTCCTTCACAGCTGTGTCAGTGATAGCCCTTCATGGGGTCCCACACACCCTCAGAAACTTGGGGTTTGCTTCTGCCTTTCACTTCATTAGAGGTTTGTTCGTTGTTTCAGCATCTGCAGTTCAGGATCATGGCAGCAGAGGGCTCATTAACATCTGAAATGCTCTTACAAGGCAAGGCTCTGTGCATCTTTTTCCTAAAGGCTTCAAGTCTGTTGTTGATGATTAGGGAGATTTCAGAAATAGTAAAACAGAGAGCATTTCCATAATAAATAGCAATAAAGCTAAATTTCTTCTATTTCCTTCCATGCTCAGTTTTCATTTTCTGTAATGGTGTCTGAGTATCTGAGTTGCCTCAGGTCACCCTGACTTGAGCCCCATCCATTGCTGGGTTTTCTCCAGACTCCTGAGTTTAGGAATGAACTCCCAGGAGACCTTGCTGGCGAAGATGGGGACAAAGAAGCTATGAAGAACCTCAGTCCTGTCTGATTGTACTCTTACAAAGTTGAGCAGGAGGCCCACGTCTCTTATTTTAAGGAAACTGTGTAAGCTCGTCTTGCTGCCTTCATTCTCCCCTGCAGCTATGAAGTTCAGATCAGCTTTGGCATCATCTTTACATCGATGGACAAGGTTTCTGAATTCCTCCTCTGCAGCTTCCCCTGCTTCCACCTCCTGTGTGCTGCCTTTTTGTCCTGGAGCTCCATCAGTTCAGATGAGCAGCCTCACAAGATAAATGCTTCTTTTCATGGGTTCTCAAATAAATCATTCTTGTGCTTGGAGCAGCCTGTCCTGTAAGGCTGCTCTTGTTTCCTGAGCTTCTTCACCTTTCAGGCCTGCTTCCACGTAACCACCTCATCTGCCATCCTCCAGTACGTCAAAGTCTTCTCTGCAGCCCACCAGCCTGTGCTCTGCTGCTGGCCTTCCTCCCTCCCCTCTGGTGCCTGGGACTCCACTGTTTCCTGGTCACAACAGCCAAGGTGGACACTGACGTTCACATCCCTCACCAGCTCTTCCTTCTTGATCAGGAATAGATCCAGGTGAACATCACCCCTATTGGCCCACCAGGCAGACATGTTAAGAAGTCGGCCCAAGATCACCTCCTGGCCAGTGAGTGTCAGGGTAATTACAGTTCTCCATAGGAACCTGCTCATTGACTGGAGACATCTTAAGGTTACTGACAGAAGATGTTTTCCATTTCTTCTCCACGGTCAAGTAATTTGTAACATCCAACTGGATGTACATGGCTAAGTCTTGGAACTGGGGGTGAGAGTGGCTGGGCACCTCACCTCACTGACTCCTGAGTCACCCATGTCAGGAAGACGTTGTCAATGAGCTCCAAAACCCTCCTTGTCCCCAGCCAGGAACCTGGGAGCTGTGGGACCATAGTCCTGCCCTTGGCCTTGCACAGCCCCACATCACACTGTCCAGGAAGGGCCCTGGGCAACGTGTGAGGGACAGGATCTGCCTTCCCAGGGCTGGTGGTCAGGGCTTGACCTTTGGTTAATGAAACACATCCAGGTTTACTCAGCATCAGAGAGACCTTTACTTTGCTTTTCCTGAACTGTCATCACTGCCTCCGGTTTTCTACTCTAACCAGATCCTGGAGACCGTTGCTCAGTAGTGTCCCTCAGTGAGACCCATTAACAATACCAGAAACTATGGAGTTTGAATCTGACTTTGATTTCTTGAGAAGTTTCTTCTTCTTCCCCTCAAGGTCTGATGTTCATGGACTCTGCACCAAAGCCACCAGAGGGGTCATTAAAGCGCCTTGGGCTGCTCCTGTGCTGCTGAGCTGGGCTGGGCTCCTGGGACAGAGGGAGCTCCTGGCAAGCGGCAGCGCTGCAGAGAGACAGCTCTGCCCAGGAGCAGCTCCTCTGCACAGCGCAGCAGGGCTGAGGGCTCTGCCTGGGGATCTCAGGGAGACGAGCAAGGCAGAGAGAGATTAAAGGTGGTCAGGACTGGGAGGATGACTGAGAGCTCACTGGAGGAGAAACCTTTGCAGCCCTTGCCATGGTAAGTCTCTGGGTGCAGGGCAATGCAGCTGTAGCTAATGGAGGCATCTCCTAAAACTGGCACAGGCACAGCTTGTGGGATCTGTAAGGTGGGGGATCTTGCACCTCAATTTTGAACAGCTGTGAAGCCCGGTGAGCCCCCAGGGGTGCCCAGGGCTGTCCTACATAGCAGGGTCCCTGCTCCCCAGGGCTGTGCCAGGGCAGGGACTCTGCCGCCTGCCAGGGTCAGCGCTCAGCCTGCCCGGGGAGATCCCATGGCAGCAGCTGTGGGTGGAAGGAGCGACCCCCGGCAGGGCAGGCAGGGAACTTGTGGGCTTGAAGGGTGCTGTGTGGGTCAGGGCTGCTCAGAGCTCCAGATCAACTCCACAGACATGGCAGAGGGTCCTTCTGAACAACGACATCAAGACAGGAACAGCTGCAAGGGAAGGAGTCTGTGCTTTCAGTTTTCCACTCTTGGTTGTCTGGTGTGCAGTGGAAGATGGGGATTTATTTCTCTCTTTGGAGAAGACACTGAGACCCCAGTTCTCGTTAGGACTTGTCTGAGCTGCTCCTGAGCCCCTGCACACACAGAGCTGCCCCTGGGCAGTGCCAGGAGGTGTGAGCAGGACAGAGCTGAGCACACAGCGGGTGGGACGGGGTCTGTGACACTGACAGGGAGCAGACCCAGGGACAGAGACACAGCTGCAGGCAGCACAGCCATGGGGAGGAAGAGTTAACTGCTACCAGAAATGCTGGGGACAGGATTTAGGAACCTCTCTCACATCCCCTGCAGTGCAGACACATTTCCCAGTGCAACCCCTGGTCTCCTCTCCTCTCCATCAGAGCCTCTGCCCCGAAGCAATGGGGTCCAGGTCACGAGTCTCCACTTCAGCAGCTGGACCTCCAGGGGAAGGGTTCCTGGAACGTGAAACACAAAAAAGGTGCTAAAAGTACTTGCTCTACAGTGTCATTTCATGAGTGGCAGCAGCACAGTCGGGTAAGGAGAAGGTTCCACAGCATGCCTGTCTGCCTTTCTGTCCTTGCTTTATTTCTCAGAAGCACTACAGTGTTCTTTCCTGTTTCTCCACCTGTTCCTGGAGCTCTTGCTCTCTGGGGTTGGGGTGGGAGTGTGGTTCAGTTTTTGTTCCTGACACCTATTCAGTGGATATTGTCCCAGAGCTGTGTTCATGGAAACTGCATTCCCAAGCTGCATTTTAAACTGTGATGAGCTGTTTTTCTCACTTGGTAGAAAGAGAGAATGAACGGAAACGTCCCTCCGTCAGGGAGGGGGTTTTCCATGAGAAACAGTCTGTTCATTTTCCTCAGAGAAGTCTCCCCTAACTTGTCACTGGCTTTTCCTCCTTGCACAGGTCCTCATGCCCATAGACAGCAAATGTCCAACAGCAGCTCCTTCACCCAGTTCCTCCTCCTGCCGTTCACAGACACACGGGAGCTGCAGCTCTTGCACTTCTGGCTCTTCCTGGGCATCTACCTGGCTGCCCTCCTGGGCAACGGCCTCATCATCACCACCATAGCCTGGGACCAGCACCTCCAGACCCCCATGTACTTCTTCCTGCTCAACCTCGCCCTCCTTGACCTGGGCTTCATCTCCACCACTGTCCCCAAATCCATGGCCAATTCCCTCTGGGACACCAGGACCATCTCCTTTTTAGGATGTGCTGCACAGCTCTTTTCATTTGTGTTCCTGATAATAGCAGAGTACTCTATGCTCACCATCATGTCCTATGACCGCTACGTTGCCATCTGCAAACCCCTGCACTACGGGACCCTCCTGGGCAGCAGAGCTTGTGTCCACATGGCAGCAGCTGCCTGGGCCACTGGGTTTCTCAATGCTCTGCTGCACACGGCCAATACATTTTCACTGCCCCTGTGCAAGGGCAATGCCCTGGGCCAGTTCTTCTGTGAAATCCCCCAGATCCTCAAGCTCTCCTGCTCACACTCCTACCTCAGGGAAATTTGGCTTCTCATGTTTTGTGCTTCTTTTTTTGTGGGATGTTTTGTGTTCATTGTGGTGTCCTATGTGCAGATCTTCAGAGCTGTGCTGAGGATCCCTTCTGAGCAGGGACGGCACAAAGCCTTTTCCACCTGCCTCCCTCACCTGGCTGTCATCTCTCTGTTTGCCAGCACTGGCATTTTTGCCTATCTGAAGCCCCCCTCCATCTCTTCCCAATCCTTGGACCTGGTGGTGTCTGTTCTGTACTCGCTGATACCTCCAGCAGTGAACCCCCTCATCTACAGCATGAGGAACAAGGAACTCCAGGGTTCCGTGTGGAAACTGATAACTGGATGTTTTCAATAACAAACAGCAACAAACTCTCATTTTCTCCATAGCAGTTATAGTTTAACTCACTGCAGGCTCAGCCATTCTTGTTCTCTTGTTGTTCTTGTCATGTTTTGTGATAATGTTGTCATCCCTTTCCTAATTCACTGTCTACCTTTTTTTCTGACCAATTTTTATGTAAATGAGAAGCCATTTTGCCTGTGTTTAAAAAATAAATAAAGGGAACTACAGTGTTCTGTCTAGGTTTGTTTTTCTCCTGAGATCTTCTTTGAAGTCCTTTTTGGAGACACAGGGAGTTTCTGTTTGCATTGGTGGAGGGGAACAGAGTCCAGCCTGGCAGCCCTGCCAGGGAGCACCAGCGCTTGGTCTTCCAGAGCTGTTCTGGTTCCACTCCCACACTCTACTTCTCATCCCTTGTGTTGGTGCAAGGCCTGAGTGCTCTGGCAGCTTGGTCCCCGTCCAGAAAATAAAGCAGGGACATGCAATGGGCACTGCTGTGACAGAGCTGGCCTTAGAACAGCCTTTCCAGATAGAAAGGTGATCTCCTCAGGGCAGGGATGAAGGTTTAGATCTTCTTACAATGTTTTTCTCAATAACATTTTCAAGAAAGTGGCCACAGATGCAACACCAGGGTACAGCTGAACAGTGTGTGTGTGCAGGCTGGCACACAGCAGTGTCCTCTCACAGCCAGGCCTCCTGCCAGAGACCTGCAGGACCAACAGAACAGGGGCTGGGTTGTGCCCCTGTGCACCCCTTCAGAAGGTGCCTCACGTCAATCACCATGCACTGGCCACTCACAACCACCATTTCCAGCCCTGCGCTCTCACCCAAAGAGGCTGTTCTTCCCTCCAAGGGTAGACACTCAATGAGTGCTTCAGCAGTCCATGTTTGCTTTGGACAGATGAGATGTGAGTATCCACATCATGTATGTGAGGTGACATGAACGTGAGTGAGCACAAACACCATCAACTACTCCTTTCCATTCTGTGAAGGTCTGTGGAACACACGAGGTCTTGAGCTCACTTCATATTGGGAGGAGCAACCTATGGGAAATCACCTGAATGCAGAACTGGGTTGTGCTTCCTTTGACTGAGGTCCCCGTGTCCATTCCCCATGACGTGGGACATCTCAGATGAGTCCAGAGCAGGTGACACAGCAGAGGGGTGAGGTGTCTCCCATCCTTTGGGAGTGGCAACAGGAAGCCAGAAGGACACTGTGACTCCTGCCTCTGTGTGTAAAAGGGACAGACTCTGTCTGTGAGCATCCCTGGGTGCATAAGGAGTCCTGAGATCAACTCAGATATGGATGCCAGACAGAACCCTGATATTTCTCTGTGTGACTCCAGGAACAGATCCCACTGGATCAGTGAGATTCATCTCAGTTGCACTGGACAGGATCATTGCAGGATCGTTCTCCAATCTGCTACATCACCCTTGCCTGTGATTCCACATTGTGCTTTCATAAGTGCCATAGAAACCAGAATGGTTCTGGGGTCCTAAGGAAATGCAGATCTCAAACCCATCTTCAAGAGGAGCAGGAATAGGAACGGGGAGAATAACAGGCTGGCCACCCTACCTCCCTCCCTGGGAAGGGGATGGGACACGTCCTCCTGCAGCCGTTTCCAGGAATGTGAAGGACAAGGAAGGGATTGCTGAACCCAAATGGACAGGGAAAAGAAAGGCATGTTGTGTACAGGGCGTTTGCAAGGCCTCAGCCATGGTCTCCTTCTGGCCAGAGTGATGCTGATGGGGCTCAAGAAGTGGATGCTGGGTGGGAAGTTGGCTGAACCATCAAGCCCAAATATCAGCAGTGGTACAAGGTCCTCTGTGCAGCCAGTTACTGGTGTCATGTCTCATTGACCAGCACTTGGGCCAACACTGTTGAACATCTTTATTCTCCCCTTCCAGGATGTAACACTGTGCACTTTCAGTGCCTTTGAGGATGATGGAGGCTTTTCATTCACATTGCTCGTAGGAAAAATATTTGACAAATTCGACAAAGGTGAGGGAGTGAGATGGGTGTCTGCAGCCTGCAGGGAAAGAGGAGCAGGTGTAGGATGATGTAGAGCACGATTCAATCTTGGTCAGGTCCTGGGTCCTCAGGAGGGGATGGATGGGTGTGGTATTATGAGGTCTCAGACACTCATAATCCAGTCACAATCGTGTGGCTGTGAAGGGACAGTGAGGTCAGTTCTGTCTCTGGAGGTGACAGCCCAGCAGCAGGGACATGGCTGGGAAAGAACCTCTGCCAAGGTACCCACAGGCCCTACCCAGGAAGAGGCCTTGGAGATGGGTTGTCATGTCCATCCTGCCTGAGAACATGATGGGACAGCAGCAGGGACATGTGCAACTTGGAAGGTGAGGACTGGATATGAGGAGTAAGAAATGTCACTGGAAGGGCAGTGCTGTGGTGCTGGAGGTCACCCAGAGGGAGCTGGATCAGCCCATGGTTTGTGTTCCAAGAGCAGCCAGTGAGGGTGCAGACACAGCAGTGAAGGTGCAGAAATGCTGCGGTGAGAGCAGGTGGGGAAGCGAGATGGGTGTCTGCAGCCTGCAGGGAAAGAGGGGCAGGGGTAGGACCGTGTAGAACAGCCTGTGGTGGAGATGGCAAAGGGCGCTGGCAAGGCTGGAAGGGACCCACAGAACCCAGGTCTCTGCCCCTTGGCCATGGCAGTTGTCTCTGCCACCGAGGCCCAGGAGAAGCCATGTTGTCCTCATGGCACTGGGGCCTCTCTGCCTCCTTGCAGCCCCATGGGGAAGCTGGAAGTTGTTGTCCCAGTGTTGTCCTTCCCTGGGCCTTGCACACCCACATCCCATGGTCCCAGGAAGAGCCCTGAGCCGTGTGTGAGGGACAGGATGCCCCTTCCCATTGCCTGGAGGTCATGGCTTCTCCTTTCTGCTTCAGAAAGCAAACCAAGGGGTTTCTCAGCATCAGAGCTGAAGAGAAGACTAAAAGGAGACCTCACGGTGGCTACAGCTTCCTCACAAGGGGAGAAGGAAGGGAACGTACTGATCTCTTCTCTGTGGTGACCATTGACAGAACCCAAGGGAATGGAAGAAAGACGTGCCAGGGGAGGGTCAGTTGGACATGAGGAAAAGGTTCTTCACCCAGAGGTGCTGGACACTGAACTGGCTCCCAGGGAGGTGTCACGGCCCCAACCTGACAGTGTTCAAGAAGAGACTGGACAACGTCCTCAGACACACGGTGTGACCTGTGGGGTGTCCTGTGCAGGAACAGGAGTTGGACTCAATGATCCTTGTGGGTCCCTTCCAACTCCGGACATTCTGTAATTCTATGAAATAATAGGTCAAAAGTCCATGTTTTCATTGCACAGATGAGATGTAACCATACACATCGTGTGCATGTCCACTGTGTGCATGTGGTGAGATGAACCCAAGGGAGCACTGATGCTGTCAGCTATTCCTTGGGGTGCCATAAAGGTCAGTGGGACAGAGATGGTGTTCAGGGGTCTCTTCCAACCTGCGCTATTGTAGGATTCCATTAATCTTTTCCTTGGAGAGCTCTTTCACGTCAGAAGAGACAAAGGAAGATGAAGAAAAAAACGGAGTCAGAAGCAGTGTAAATACAGCAGCTCCTCTGAGGAACGTTTCTCCACTCAAACCCTTGATAGGAAATCTATTGGATACATTTGATGAAAGCAGCTCAGTTCGATCTGCTCACACACTGGAGCACAAGGAGGGTGATGGCTGGGTACGATGCCATGTGGTCACTTGTGTCTCAGGAGCTCGTAGTCCAGTAGGAAGCCAATGGCTGTGCAGGGCACTGTGAGGTCACTTCTGCCTCTGCAGGGGACAGGCCAACAGCAGGAACATGGCTGGGAAAGGACTGTGAGGTCACACATACCAGACGAGCAATCGGGCCCAGTCAGCATGGCTTTGTGAAAGGCAGGTCCTGCTTGACCAGCCTGATCTCCTTCTATGACAAGGTGACCGGCTGAGCAGATGAGGGAAAGTCTGTCGTGGGGAGTGAATCCGCCACACAGGCTGTGGGTGTTGTGTCCTTAGACTGCAGTAAAGCCTTTGACACCCACCATGATAAAACCTCCTTTCAGGTAGCTGTAGACAGCAATAAGCCTCCTTTTCTCAAGGCTGAACAGCCTCAGCTCCCTAAACCGTTCCTCATAACACTGGTGCTCCAGACCCTTCACCACCCTTGTCACGCTCCTCTGAACTCTCTCCAGCACCTCAATGTCTTCCTTGTCCTGAGGGGCCTAAAACTGACCCCAGGATTCAAGGTGCAGCCTCACCAGTGCCGAGTACAAAGGGATGATCACTCCTCTAGTCCTGCTAAAACTCGAATTGAATCAAGGCTTGAACACCTTGGTGTGACCCAGTTGGTGACAGGTTGGACTGCAGACTCCTGAGGTCCCTTCAACCTCAGTTCTCTTATGATCCCATTGTGATGTTGGGCTCTGTTTCTAACTGGAGCAGAGCAGACGATTCTGGGGCAGGATCCACCTGTGCTGTAGGTGACCATCTAAATCAACATCTCAGCCAGGGAACCAGCCAACACCTCAGTGTGACTCGCTCTGGGCAAAGTGTGAGGAGTCCTGGGCGGGGCAGGTTTAGAGGGCATGGGGCGCTATGCAAGACACAAAATGATCTTGGCTTAATGATTGTAGGCCCATCAGATGTCAGTTAATGTCAATGAAAATTAAAATAAGAAGAACTGAAGGCAAAGATCCAAAGCAAAGGAAGGTGTCAACATACTTCTCTTTATTTTTCTTTACGGGGGCTTTCTTTTCTTTGAAAAGGAAAGAGTTTTCCAGAACTGGGCATGGATTTAAGACACAGATGTCTTCAGCTCCAGAGACACAAACACCTGGTGCCAGTGTAGGTGCCCCAGGAACCCCTGCCCAGGCTCCACCTGCATTGCAAGGTGCTCTGGTCTCCCCAGGTCCTGTGTGATAGATGCCAATCCCAGGCCAGCACCTCAGGTACACTGGGGCCCCTAAACTGGCACTGGCTGTTAATGATGAGACAGCTGATGACTGATGTCTGCTTGGAAAGGTGCACCTTTGCGTTGTTGTTTTGTTTCTGCTTTGTTTTGTTGTTGTTGTTCCTGCTGTTTTGTTTTTGATTTTGGTTTTTGTTTTGTTGGGTTTGGTTGGTTGGTTGGTTGGTTTTGCTTTGGTTTTGTGGGGTATTTGTTTCCCTGTTTTCTTTCTTTGATTGTTTGATTGGAGATTTTTGTTTAGTTATTGTTTTTTGTTTGTTTGTTTGTGTGGGTTTGAGTGTGGTTTGTTCTTTTTAACATATTAATTCAAAAAAATAAAAGGTCAAAAAGTGAATTATGGGGAAGTGTACTAAGGGTAGAAGAAGAAATATCAGTCTTCCCCTGTACTTCTGTCCTGGTTTTGTTAAAAACAAGTTTCTCTTTTAGCGAATTTTTGCCTGTCAGCTAAAGTCTTCATATTAGCTGCATTTTCCTGGAGAACCCGACACATGTTTTGGTTAAACCCAGCAAGGGAATGCAAACTTATTGATAAGCACGGATGGACATCTCGCGAGAGGGGCAACGAGAAACTGGTGATCGAGAAACTGACCAACGGTGAATAACATTCCATTCACGTGAATACTTCATATAAAAGTGGGAGATCACGAGGATCTCGTCCCTTTGCCCTTTTTCCCTTTTTCCTCATGGCTGACATTAGGAGAGGACCTTGCTGGTCGTCCCTGCGAACTGAGGCCAGTGAGAGACTGAATCCAGCTCCGGTTGGCTACAGAGTCTAATCCAGGACTTTGGGTGCTGGCTCTGCAGTTGCTGAGACTTACAAGATTGGTTTTGTATATTTTGTATTATTTTCTCTATTCTTATTAGTAGCATTAGTAAAACATCTTTAACTTTTCCAACTCTCTTCTCTCTGTCCTTCTTTCCCTCCCAATCGCCTGTCCTGAGTGGGAAGGGGGGAGAGGGAGGGGCAAAAGGGGGAAGTGGGGGGGGAGGAGGTTAACAATACATCTGCCAGGGTTTGATTGTCACCCCGCAATCTTAACCCTCGACAGATAATTGGCGCCCAACGTGGGGCAAGAGAAAGGGGTAAATTTGGAGATTTTTGGCTTTTCTACTGCTCTGACGTACCTTTCAATTTTCTTGGCATGGTGCCAACTCAGAGTTGTGATACCCGCGCGTCTGTTTGCTTCGGATATTTTTTAGTGGTATTAAGGCAAAGTGAATTACATTGACTTAAAGATGTTGTGGCATAAGTTGTATCAGTTATTTTCTACATTGTGCTCACTGATCCCATATCTGTCTTGGTGTTTCTTTCTGAATCGAAGTATTCATTATATAACAACAAGAAACTGGACAGCGGTCATGATGATTCTGTGTGGTATGGCACTGGTTTATTTCATTATATTGCAGCCGCTAATGAATTTCTACTCGCTTCTGCTTTACCTTGAAAAACCTCCAGGAGAGATTAAAGAGCAGAATGGCTCTATATTTGCTAATTGGTCAAGCGAATCTTTAGCAAGGCTGACTAACAATACTTTTGTGTTTTCGCTAGGACAGTTTGCAAATGTTTTAGAGAACTTTGAATATCCTTGGAGCTTTGATAGAACTGTGATGGTGTTATCTGGTTTGCTGAATGTGTGTCAGTTTGTGTTACTGTTAAGAGAAATGAGGTTCAATAGGAGGTTTGCGTCTCTTTTTAGTCCTGAGATTTGCGGTGCGCCTTCGGAAGCTTTAGCAAAAAGCACTCCTGGCCGCTCGAGAAAAGGCAAAACAGCCAAAGCTGCTGCTGCAGCCACTGCCCCCACAACCGCGGCTTCACAGGCTGAAGCTACAGCTCCTCCGCATTGCTCCTCTGCCAAGGTCGCTGCAGATAACGTTGCTTCTCCAGCCTCAAAGGCTGACAAGGCAGCCCCCCCGTCTTCACACACTGGGCACTGTTGCTGCTGTAACCACAGCAATCACTGTGACAGTCATTCAGACTCTGAAAATGAATCAAATGATGGTGAACCCATATCAGCATCAGTTGCTGGTTGTAAGAAAGTCACTAGAAAGACCACTCGTGCAGCAGGTGATGGCACAGGGCCAACATCAACCCAAGAGGCATCATCATCAGGACAGGGTGGAGATGAAGTGACCACCACTCGGTCCTTTTCTCCAGGTGAGCTGAGAGATCTGCGAAAAGACTTCAGTCGTCGTGAAGGCGAGAATATTTTAACCTGGCTGCTGCGATGCTGGGACAATGGGGCAGAAACAATTGAATTGGAAGGTGGTGAAGCCAGGCAGCTGGGATCTCTGTCAAAAGATTCCGCCATTGATAGGGTAATTTCAAGAGAGTCTAATGCCGCTACTCTCTGGACCCGACTCCTGCAGCTATGAAAGTCAGATTTCCCTACAAGGAAGATTGTATATCCAAGTTAGGGAAATGGAATACTATGGAGAGAGGTATCCAATTCCTGAGAGAATTAGCCGTGCGAGAGATCATCTATCTAGGACCAAACAGCCAAGAGGGGACAGATCCAGGTAGAATCAATTGTACAAAATCTATGTGGCGCAGATTTGTACAAAGTGCACCACCTGCATATGCTAAGTCATTGGCAGGAATTGTCTGGTCAGCTAGAGGTGTACAAGAAATTAATGAAGTGATTGAGCAGCTCCGGTACTTTGAGGACAGCCTTGCTGGTTCTCTACGGGCTTGTGTCTCCGCTGTGGAGAAACTGTGTGAAAAATCTGATGACCGGTTTGAAAAGCTGCTGCAATAAATCCAAGAGCTCAGAGAAGACTCGTACCGTTCACGACCTGCACAAACCTATGTTTCAGCTGTTAGGAGAAGGCGTTTCCAATCTCGAGAGAGAGGGCAGAGACAGCCCACAAGAAGAGGTTCACTGTGGTTCTTCCTACATGAGCAGGGAGAAAACATGAATAAGTGGCATGGAAGGCCTACCTCAGAACTTCAAGAACGAGTACGTGAGATAAAAGGAAAAACTCCTAGGAAGGTGGCTGCTCCAGTTTACAAAAGGAGCAGAAGAGATTCTGATGCTCTTGAAGGAACCTCTAATTCACACCCAGAGACTGTGCAAAACAGGAATTAGAGGTGCCCTGCCTCCAACCAGGTGGAGGAAAGGGATAACAGAGTTTATTGGACTGTACAAATACAATGGCCTGGTACAACACAACCCCAGGAGTACAAAGCTTTAGTGGACACTGGTGCTCAGTGCACAATAATTC
Organism: Patagioenas fasciata; assembly: GCF_037038585.1. Classification (NCBI taxonomy): domain Eukaryota; kingdom Metazoa; phylum Chordata; class Aves; order Columbiformes; family Columbidae; genus Patagioenas; species Patagioenas fasciata. Next base: position 135,494 of record NW_027288557.1, on the reverse strand, counting down.
CTTCTAATTATAAAGGAACGCAATCCATCAATATTGTTGGAGTGACTGGGGGATCCCAGGAACTGACTGTTGTAGAGGCTGAAATGAGCCTAACTGGAAAAAACTGGCAAAAGCATCCCATTGTGACTGGTCCAGATGCTCCGTGCATCCTTGGCATAGACCACCTCAGGAGAGGGTATATTAAGGACCCAAAAGGGTATAGGTGGGCATTTGGTATAGCAGCTGTGGACACTGAGAAAATTGAACAGCTGTCTGATTTGCCTGGTCTTTCAGATGACCCTTCTGTTGTAGGACTGCTGATGGTTGACGATCAGCAGGTGCCAATTGCTACCACGACGGTGCATCGCCGGCAATATCGCACCAGTCGAGACTCTTTGATTCCTATCCAGAAGCTGATTCGTCAATTGGAAAGCCAGGGTGTGATCAGTAAGACTCGCTCACCTTTTAACAGCCCAATCTGGCCAGTGCGTTAGTCTAGTGACGAGTGGAGACTAACTGTAGGCTATCGTGGCCTGAATGAAGTTACAGCACACTGAATGCTGCTGTGCCTGACATGCTAGAACTGCAATTTGAACTGGAGTCAAAGGCAGTGAAGTGCGATGCTACAATTGACATTGCTCATGCATTTTTCTCTATTCCTGTAGCAGCAGAGTGCAGGCCGCAGTTTGCTTTCACCTGGAGGGGCATCCAGTACACATGGAATCGCTTGCCCCAGGGGTGGAAACACAGCCCTACCATCTGCCATGGACTGATCCAGACCACGCTGGAGCAAGGTGAAGCTCCAGAACACTTGCAATATATTGATGACATCATCGTATGGGGCGACACAGCGAAAGAAGTCTTCGAGAAAGGTGAGAGAATAATTCATATTCTTTTGGATGCTGGTTTTGCCATAAAACGGAGCAAGGTCAAGGGACCTGCACGAGAGATCCAGTTTTTAGGAATAAAATGGCAAGATGGCCGTCGTCAGATCCCGATGGATGTGATCAACAAAATTGCAGCAATGTCTCCACCTACTAATAAAAAGGAGACACAGACTTTCTTAGGCGTTGTAGGTTTTTGGAGAATGCACATTCCTGACTACAGCCACATTGTGAGCCTCTCTATCGAGTGACTCGTAAAAGGAACCAATTTGAGTGGGGCCCTGAACAACGACAAGCCTTTGAACAAATTAAGCGTGAGATAACTCATGCGGTGGCCCTTGGACCAGTCCGAACTGGACTAGGTGTTGAAAATGTGCTCTACACCGCAGCCGGAGATAATGGACTTACCTGGAGCCTCTGGCAGAAAGCACCAGGAGAAACCCGAGGTCGACCCCTAGGTTTTTGGAGTCGAGGATACAAAGGATCTGAGGCCAACTATACTCCAACTGAAAAGGAGAGACTGGCAGCATATGAAGGAGTTTGAGCTGCTTCAGAAGTGATGGGCACTGAAGCACAGCTCCTCCTGCACCTCGACTGCCGGTGCTGAGCTGGATCTTCAAACGGACGGTTCCCTCTCCACATCATGCAACCGAAGTTACATGGAGTAAATGGATTGCACTGATCACACAACGAGCTCGAATTGGAAGTCCCAACCGTCCAGGGATATTAGAAGTGATTACAGACTGGCCAGAAAGCAAAGACTTTGGGATGTCTCCAGATGAGGAGGAAGTAAAACGTGCTGAAGAAGCACCACCATATAATACGCTTTCAGAGACTGATAAGCAGTGTGCACTGTTCACAGGTGGATCCTGTCGTCTGTAGGAAAACATCGAAGGTGAAAGCTGCTGTGTGGAGTCCCACACGACAAGTTACAGAAGCCACTGAAGGACAAGGTGAATCCAGTCAGTTTGCAGAAGTGAAAGCCATCCAGCTGGCTTTGGACATTGCTGAACGAGAGAAGTGGCCAATACTTTATCTCTGTACTGACTCATGGATGGTAGCAAATGCCTTGTGGGGGTGGCTACAGCAATGGAAGAAAAGCAACTGGCAGCGCAGAGGTGAAACCATTTGGGCTGCCACATTGTGGCAAGACATTGCTGCTCGGCTAGAGAGCCTGCCTGTGAAAGTTGGTCATGTAGATGCTCATGTGCCTAAAAGTCGAGCCACCGAGGAACATCTGAACAACCAACAAGCGAATCAAGCTGCTAAGATTAAAGTAGCTGAGGTGGACTTGGACTGGCAACATAAAGGTGAACTTTTCCTAGCTCGATGGGCCCATGATGCTTCAGGGCATCAAGGTAGAGATGCAACATACAAACGGGCTCGTGATCGAGGGGTGGATTTAACTATGGACACTATCACAGGTTATTCACGAATGTGAAACTTGCGCCGAAATCAAACAAGCAAAACGGTTAAAGCCTGTATGGTATGGGGGGCGATGGTTAAAGTGTAAGTATGGAGAAGCTTGGCAGATTGATTATATTACACTTCCACAAACACGTCAAGGTAAGCGTTATGTACTTACAATGGTGGAAGCAACCACCGGATGGTTGGAAACATCTGCTGTACCTCCTGCTACAGCCCGAAATACCATCTTGGGCCTTGAGAAGCAAGTCCTTTGGCGGCACGGTACACCAGAAAGAATTGAATCAGACAATGGTACTCATTTCAAAACCAGTATTATAGACAATTGGGCCAAAGAACATGGTATTGAGTGGGTGTATCATATTCCATATCATGCACCAGCCTCTGGGAAAACTGAAAGGTGCAATGGTTTGTTAAAAACTACACTAAAGGCACTGGGTGGTGGAACCTTTAAAAACTGGGATTCACATTTAGCAAAAGCCACTTGGTTGGGCAACACCAGGGTTTCAACCAATCGAGCCGGGCCTGCCCAATCAGAAATTCTATGGACTGTAGAAGGAGATAAAGTCCCTGTAGTACACATGGAGAATATGTTAGGATAGGCAGTCTGGGTTCCTCCTGCCTCAGGCACAGGCAAACCTATTCGTGGGATTGTTTTTGCCCAGGGACCTGGCAGCACCTGGTGGGTGATGCTTAAGGATGGAGAAGTTCGGTGTGCACCTCAAGGGGATTTGATTTTAGGTGAAAATATGCAATGCTGAACTGTACGATGTGAATTGCCGCACTAACAATGTTTAATAAGTGTCTTTCAGATCAAGACAATGGTGATGAAACCAGCGCTGACTTCTTCGAGTGGCGCCCGACACCTTCTTGGAAGTTGGTGTCCTTAACCCACCAACAGGGGTCATGAGATGCACTTGGACCATTTTTCCTGCCCTGGGAGACTGTGGTGACAAAATGAACTTAATGAACTTTTCAAAGGATGGTCCACTGATTAATTACTCCTGTGTATATATGTACATATGTATATATATATATATATATATATATTAGTGATTAATTAGATTGTATTGATAGATAGTATTGATAAGGTTTAAGTATTCAGTGAATGTCATATTATAAGGGGTGGAATGTCCTGGTTTTGTTAAAAATCAAGTTTCTCTTTTAGTGAATTTGCCTGTCAGCTCAAGCTTCATATCAGCTGCATTTTCCTGGAGAACCGGACACATGTTTTGGCAAACCCAGCAATGGAATGAAAACTTATTGATAAGCACGGATGCACATCTCGCGAGAGGGGCAATAACAAACCGGTGACCAACTGTGTATAACATTCCGTTCACGTGAATACTTCATATAAAAGTGGGAGATCACGAGGATCTCGGCCCTTTTTTCCTCATGGCCGACATTAGGAGAGGACCTTGCTGGTCGTCCCTGTGAACTGAGGCCAGTGAGAGACTGAATCCAGCTCCGGTTGGCTACAGAGTCTAATCCAGGACTTTGGGTGCCTGCCCTGCAGTTGCTCAGACTTACAAGATTGGATTTGTATATTTGTATTATTTTCTCTATTCTTATCAGTAGCATTAGTAAAACATCTTTAACTTTTCCAACTCTCTTCTCTCTGTCCTTCTTTCCCTCCCAATCGCCTGTGCTGAGTGGGAAGGGGGAGAGGGAGGGGAAAAAGGGGGAATTGGGGGAGGGGGGGGGGTTGACAACACATCTGGCAGGGTTTGATTGTCACCCCGTAATCTTAAACCTCGACAGGGACAAAGAGGGTCCTCGGATGTCACAATGGGCCCTGGGGACAAAGAGTGTCCCCAGGATATCAGAATGGGCCCTGGGGACAAGTTGGGGTCCCCTGAATTTCACAATGGGTCCTGGGGACAAAGAGGGCTCCCCAGCATATCACAATGGGCCCTGGGGACAATGGGGGGTCCTGGGACGTCACAATGGGCCCTGGGGACAAGGAGGGATCCACAGGATGTCACAATGGGCCCTGGGGACAATGGGGGGTCCTGGGATGTCACAATGGGCCCTGGGGACAAGGGGGGGTCCCCAGGATGTCACAATGGGCCCTGGGGACAAAGAGGGGTCCCCTGAACGTCACAATGGGCCCTGGGGAGAAGGGGGTGCAGTGGATGTCACAATGGGCCCTGGGGACAATGAGGGGTGTCCAGGATGTCAGAATGAGTCCTGAGGACAAGGCGGGGTCCCCATGGTGTCACAATGGGTCCCCAGCGACAAGGAGGGGTCTCCATGGTGTCACAATAGGTCCTGGGGACAAAGTGGGGTCCAAGAATGTCACAATGGGCCCAAGTGACAAAAGGGGTTGCCATGGTGCCACAATGGGCCCTGGGGTCAAAGGGGGTGTCCCCATGGTGCTACAATGGGCCCTGGGGACAAAGGGGGGTCCTGGGATGTCACAATGGGCCCTGGGGACAAAGGGGGTGTCCCCATGGTGCCACAATGGCCCCTGGGAGCAAGGGGGTGGCCAGGATGTCACAATGATTCCTGGGGAAAATGGGGGGTGCCCAGGATGTCACAATGGACCCTGAGGACAAGCGGGGGTCTCCATGGTGTCACAATGGGCCCCAGTGACAAAGGGGGTCCCCTGAATGTCACAATAGGTCCTGGGGACAATGGGGGGTCCTGGGACGTCACAATGGGCCCTGGGGACAAGGAGGGATCCCCAGGATGTCACAATGGGCCCTGGGGACAATGGGGGGTCCTGGTATGTCACAATGGGCCCTGGGGACAAGGGGGGGTCCCCAGGATGTCACAATGGGCCCTGGGGACAAAGAGGGGTCCCCTGAAAGTTACGATGGGCCCTGGGGACAAGGGGGTGCAGAGGATGTCACAATGGGCCCTGGGGACAATGGGGGGACCTGGGATGTCACAATGAGCCCTGCAGACAAGGGTGGGTCCCCAGGATGTCACAATGGGCCCTGGGGACAAGGGTGGGTCCCCAGGATGTCACAATAGGCCTTGGGAACAAGGGGGTCCCCCAGATATCACAATGGGCCCTGGGGACAATGGGGGGTCCTGGGACGTCACAGTGGGCCCTGGGGACAATGGGGGGTCCCCAGGATGTCACAATGGGCCCTGGGGACAAAGAGGGTTCCCCTGAATATCACAATGGGCCCTGGGGACAACGGGGTGCAGTGGATGTCACAATGGGCCCTGGGGACAATGGGGGGTGTCCAGGATGTCAGAATGAGTCCTGAGGACAAGGGGGGGTCCCCATGGTGTCACAATGGGTCCCCAGTGACAAGGAGGGGTCCCCATGGTGTCACAATAGGCCCTGGGGACAAAGTGGGGTCCAAGAATGTCACAATGGGCCCTGGGGACAAAAGGGGTTGCCATGGTGCCACAATGGGCCCTGGGGTCAAAGGGGGTCCCCATGGTGCTACAATGGGCCCTGGGGACAAAGGGGGGTCCTGGGATGTCACAATGGGCCCTGGGGACAAAGGGGGTGTCCCCATGGTGCCACAACGGGCCCTGAGAGCAAGGGGGTGCCCAGGATGTCACAATGGTTCCTGGGGAAAATGGGGGGTGCCCAGGATGTCACAATGGGCCCTGGGGACAAAGAGCGGTCCCCTGAATGTCACAATGGGCCCTGGGGACAAGGGCGTGCAGAGGATGTCACAATGGGCCCTGGGGACAATGGGGGGTCCTGGGATGTCACAATGGGCCCTGGGGACAAGGAGGGATCCCCAGGATGTCACAATGGGCCCTGGGGACAATGGGGGGTCCTGGGACGTCACAATGGGCCCTGGAGACAAGGGGGGGTCCCCAGGATGTCACAATGGGCACTGGGGACAAGGGGGTGCCGAGGATGTCACAATGGGCCCTGGGGACAAGGGGGGGTCCCCAGTATGTCACAATGGGCCTTGGGAACAAGGGGGTCCCCCAGATATCACAATGGGCCCTGGGGACAATTTAACGTCCTCGGCTGTCACAATGGACCCTGAGGAAAAGGGGGGTCCCCAGGCTGTCACAATGAAGTCTTGGGACAAAGGGGGTCCCCAGGATGTCACAATGGGCCCTGGGAACCAGGGGGGGTCCTGGGATCTCACAATGGGTTGCAGTGACAAAGAGGGCCCCTATGGTGCCACAATGGGCCCTGGGGACAAAGGGGGTCCCCTGGATGTCACAATGGGCTCTGGAGACAAGGAGGGTCCCCAGGATGTCACAATGGGCCCTGGGGACAAAGAGCGTCCCCAGCATGTCACAATGGGCCCTGGGGACAAAGGGGGTCCCCACGGTATCAGAATGGGCCCTGGGGACAATGGTAGGTCCTGGGATGTCACAATGAGCCCTGCACACAAGGGTGGTACCCACGGTGTCACTATGGGCTCTGGGCACAAGGGGGGGTACCCATAGTGTCACAATGGGCCCTGGGGACAAGGGAGTGCCGAGGATGTCACAATGGGCCCTGGGGACAATGGGGGGTCCTGGGATTTAACAATGGGCCCCAGTGACAAAGGGGGTCCCCTGAATGTCACAATGGGTCCTGGGGACAATGGGGGGTCCTGGGACGTCACAATGGGCCCTGGGGACAAGGAGAGATTCCCAGGATGTCACAATGGGCCCTGGGGACAAGGGGGTGTCCCCAGGATGTCACAATGGGCCCTGCGGACAAGGGTGGTACCCACGGTGTCACAATGGGCACTGGGCACAAGGGGGGGTCCCTATAGTGTCACAATGGGCCCTGGGGACAAGTGGGGTCCCCTGAAAGTCACAATGAGCCCTGCGGACAAGGGTGGTACCCACGGTGTCACAATGGGCCCCAGTGACAAAAGGGAGCCCCTGAATGTCACAATGGGCCCTGGGGACAATGGGGGGTCCTGGGACGTCACAATCGGCCCTGGGGACAAGGAGGGATCCCCAGGATGTCACAATGGGCCCTGGGGACAATGGCGGGTCCTGGGGCGTCACAATGGGCCCTGGGGACAAGGGGGGGTCCCCAGGATGTCACAATGGGCCCTGGGGACAAAGAGGTGTCCCCTGAATGTCACAATGGGCCCTGGGGACAAGGGGGTGCCGAGGATGTTACAATGGGCCCTGGGGACAATGGGAGTCCCCAAGGTGTCAGAACGAGCCCTGGGGACAAAGTGGAATCCTGGAATGTCACAATGACCCCCAGTGACAAAGGGGTTCCCCATGGTGCCACAATGGGCCCTGGGGACAAAGGGGGGTCCTGGGATGTCACAATGGGCTCTGGGGACAAGGAGGGTCCCCAGGATGTCACAATGGGCCCTGGGGACAAAGGGGGGTCCTGGGATATCACAATGGGCCCCAGTGACAAAGAGGGTCGTCATGGTGCCACAATGGGCCCTGGGGACAAAGGGCATCCCCTGGATGTCACAATGGGCTCTGGGGACAAGGAGGGTCCCCAGGATGTCACAATGGGCCCTGGGGACAAAGAGCGTCCCCAGCATGCCACAATAGGCCCTGGGGACAAAGGGGGTCCCCACGGTATCAGAATGGGCCCTGGGGACAAAGGGGGGTCCCCTGAATGTCACAATGGGCCCTGGGGACAATGGGGGGTCCTGGGATGTCACAATGAGCCCTGCAGACAAGGGTGGTACCCACGGTGTCACAATGGGCCCTGGGCACAAGGGGGGCTCCCCATAGTGTCACAATGGGTCCTGGGGACAAGTGGGGTCCCCAGGATGTCACAATGGGCCCTGGGGACAATGGGGGGTCCTGGGACGTCACAATGGGCTCTGGGGACAAGGGGGGGTCCCCAGGATGTCACAATGGGCCCTGGGGACAAGGAGGGGTCCCCTGAATGTCACAATGGGCCCTGGGGACAAGGGAGTGCAGTGGATGTCACAATGGGCCCTGGGGACAATGGGGGGTGTCCAGGATGTCAGAATGAGTCCTGCGGACAAGGGGGGGTCCCCATGGTGTCACAATGGGCCCAAGTGACAAGGAGGGTCCCCACGGTGCCACGATGGGTCCTGGGGACAAGGGCGTCCCCCAGATGTCACAATAGGCACTGGGGACAATGGGGTTGCCTAGGATGTCACAATGGGCCCTGGGGACAATGGGAGTCCCCAAGGTGTCAGAACGAGCCCTGGGGACAAAGTGGAATCCTGGAATGTCACAATGGCCCCCAGTGACAAAGGGGGTCCCCATGGTGCCACAATGGGCCCTGGGGACAAATGGGGTCCCCAGGATGTCACAATGAACCGTGGGGACAAAGGGTGGTCCTGGGACATTTCACTGGGCCCTGGGGACAAAGGGGGGACCCCAGGATGTCACAATGGGCCCTGGGGACAAAGGGGGGTCCGCAGGATGTCACAATGGGCCCTGGGGACAATGGGGAGTCCTGTGATGTCACAAAGGGTTTTGGGGACAAAGGGGGTCCCCAGGATGTCACGACGAACCATGGGGACAAAGGGTGGTCCTGGGACATTTCAATGGGCCCTGGGGACAAAGGGGGGACCCCAGGATTTCACAATAGCACTGGGGACAAAGTGGGGTCATGGGATGTCACAATGGGCCCTGGGGACAAGGGAGATCCCCATGGTGTCACAATAAGCACTGGGGACAAAGGGGCGTCATGGGATGTCACAATGGGCCCTGGGGACAAGGGAGATCCCCATGGTGTCACAATAAGCCCTGGGGACAAAGTGGGGTCCTGGGATGTCACAATGGGCCCCAGTGACAAACGGGGTCCCCATGGTGCCACAATGGGCCGTGGGGACAAATGGGGTCCCCAGGATGTCACAATGAACCGTGGGGACAAAGGGTGGTCCTGGGACATTTCAATGGGCCCTGGGGACAAAGGGGGGACCCCAGGATGTCACAATGGGCCCTGGGGACAAAGGGGGGTCCGCAGGATGTCACAATGGGCCCTGGGGACAATGGGGGGTCCTGTGATGTCACTAAGGGTTTTGGGGACAAAGGGGGTCCCCAGGATGTCACGATGGGCACTGGGGAAAAGGGGGGTGCCCATGGTGTCACAATGGGCCCTTGGGACAAGGGGGTCCCCCAGATATCGCAATGGGCCCTGGGGACAAAGTAAGGTCCTGGGCTGTCACAATGGACCATGAGAACAAGCGGGGTCCCCTGAATGTCACAATGGGCCCCAGTGACAAAGAGGGTCCTCATGGTGCCACAATGGGCCCTGGGGACAATAGGGGGTCCTGGGATGTCACAATGAGCCCTGCGGACAAGGGTGGTACCCACGGTTGCACAATGGGCACTGGGCACAAGGGGGGGTCCCCATAGTGTCACAATGGGTTGGGGACAAGTGGGGTCCCCAGGATGTCACAATGGGTACTGGGGACAAAGGGGGGTCCTGGGATGTCACAAAGGGCCCCAGTGACAAAGGGGGTCCCCTGAATGTCACAATGGGCCCCGGGGACAATGGGGGGTCCTGGGACGTCACAATGGGCCCTGGGGACAAGGAGGGCACCCCAGGATGTCACAATGTGCCCTGGGGACAATGGCGGGTCCTGGGACGTCACAATGGGCCCTGGGGACATGGGGGGGTCCCCAGGATGTCACAATGGGCCCTGGGGACAAAGAGGGGTCCCCTGAATGTCACAATGGGCCCTGGGGACAAGGGGGTGCCGAGGATGTTACAATGGGCCCTGGGGACAATGGGGTATTCTGGGACGTCACAATGGGCCCTGAGGACAATGGTGGGTCCCCTGAATGTCACAATGGGCCCTGGGGACAAAGGGGGGTCCGCAGGATGTCACAATGGGCACTGGGGACAAAGGGGGGGTCCCCATGGTGTCACAATGGGCCCAAGCGACAAGGAGGGTCCCCACGGTGCCACGATGGGTCCTGGGGACAAGGGCGTCCCCCAGATGTCACAATAGGCCCTGGGGACAATGGGGTTGCCCAGGATGTCACAATGGGCCTTGGGAACAAGGGGGTCCCCCAGATATCACAATAGGCCCTGGGGACAATGTAAGGTCCTGGGCTGTCACAATGGACCCTGAGGACAAAGGGGGTCCCCAGGATGTCACAACGAAGTCTTGGGACAAAGGGGGTCCCCAGGATGTCACAATGGGGCCTGGGGACCAGGGGGGGTCCTGGGATGTCACAAAGGGCCCCAGTGAGAAAGGGGGTCCCTATGGTGCCACAATGGGCCCTGGAGACAAAGGGGGTCCCCTGGATGTCACAATGGGCTCTGGGGACAAGGAGGGTCCCCAGGATGTCACAATGGGCCCTGGGGACAAAGAGCGTCCCCAGGATGTCACAATGGGCCCTAGGGACTAGGGGGAGTCCTGGGATGTCACAATGGGCCCTAGTGACAAAGGGGGTCCCTATGGTGCCACAATGGGCCCTGGGGACAAAGGGGGTCCCCTGGATGTCACAATGGGCTCTGGGGACAAGGAGGGTCCCCAGGATGTCACAATGGGCCCTGGGGACAAAGAGCGTCCCCAGCATGTCACAATGGGCCCTGGGGACAAAGGGGGTCCCCAAGGTATCAGAATGGGCCCTGGGGACAAAGGGGGGTCCCCTGAATGTCACAATGGTCCCTGGGGACAATGGCGGGTCCTGGGACGTCACAATGGACCATGAGAACAAGCGGGGTCCCCTGGATGTCACAATGGGCTCTGGGGACAAAGGGGGGTGTCGACGGTGTCAAAATGGGCCCTGGGGACAAAGGGCGTCCCAAGGATGTCACAATGGGCCCTGGGGACAATAGGGGGTCCTGGGATGTCACAATGAGCCCTGCGGACAAGGGTGGTACCCACGGTGTCACAATAGGCACTGGGCACAAGGGGGGGTCCCCATAGTGTCACAATGGGTCCTGGGGACAAGTGGGGTCCCCAGGATGTCACAATGGGTACTGGGGACAAAGGGGGGTCCTGGGATGTCACAAAGGGCCCGAGTGACAAAGGGGGTCCCCTGAATGTCACAATGGGCCCTGGTAACAATGGGGGGTCCTCGGACGTCACAATGGGCCCTGGGGACAAGGAGGGCACCCCAGGATGTCACAATGTGTCCTGGGGACAATGGCGGGTCCTGGGACGTCACAATGGGCCCTGGAGACATGGGGGGGTCCCCAGGATGTCACAATGGGCCCTGGGGACAAAGAGGGGTCCCCTGAATGTCACAATGGGCCCTGGGGACAAGGGGGGGTCCTGGGATGTCACAATGGGCCCTGCGGACAAGGAGGGATTCCCAGGATGTCACAATGGGCCCTGGGGACAAGGGGGTGTCCCCAGGATGTCACAATGGGCCCTGCGGACAAGGGTGGTACCCACGGTGTCACAATGGTCACTGGGCACAAGGGGGGTCCCTATAGTGTCACAATGGGTCCTGGGGACAAGTGGGGTCCCCTGAAAGTCACAATGGGCCCCGGGGACAATGGGGGGTCCTGGGACGTCACAATGGGCCCTGGGGACAAGGAGGGATCCCCAGGATGTCACAATGTGCCCTGGGGACAATGGCGGGTCCTGGGACGTCACAATGGGCCCTGGGGACATGGGGGGGTCCCCAGGATGTCACAATGGGCCCTGGGGACAAAGAGGGGTCCCCTGAATGTCACAATGGGCCCTGGGGACAAGGGGGGGTCCAGGATGTCACAATGGGCCCTGCGGACAAGGAGGGATTCCCAGGATGTCTCAATGGGCCCTGGGGACAAGGGGGTGTCCCCAGGATGTCACAATGGGCCCTGCGGACAAGGGTGGTACCCACGGTGTCACAATGGTCACTGGGCACAAGGGGGGTCCCTATAGTGTCACAATAGGTCCTGGGGACAAGTGGGGTCCCCTGAAAGTCACAATGGGCCCTGGGGACAATGTGGGGTCCCAAGGATGTCACAATGGGCCCTGAGGACAATAGGGGGTCCTGGGATGTCACAATGAGCCCTGCGGACAAGGGTGGTACCCACGGTGTCACAATGGGCACTGGGCACAAGGGGGGGTCCCCATAGTGTCACAATGGGTCCTGGGGACAAGTGGGGTCCCCAGGATGTCACAATGGGTACTGGGGACAAAGGGGGGTCCTGGGATGTCACAAAGGGCCCCAGTGACAAAGGGGGTCCCCTGAATGTCACAATGGGCCCCGGGGACAATGGGGGGTCCTGGGACGTCACAATGGGCCCTGGGGACAAGGAGGGCACCCCAGGATGTCACAATGTGTCCTGGGGACAATGGCGGGTCCTGGGACGTCACAATGGGCCCTGGGGACATGGGGGGGTCTCCAGGATGTCACAATGGGCCCTGGGGACATAGAGGGGTCCCCTGAATGTCACAATGGGCCCTGGGGACAAGGGGGGGTCCTGGGATGTCACAATGGGCCCTGCGGACAAGGAGGGATTCCCAGGATGTCACAATGGGCCATGGGGACAAGGGGTTGTCCCCAGGATGTCACAATGGGCCCTGCGGACAAGGGTGGTACCCACGGTGTCACAATGGTCACTGGGCACAAGGGGGGTCCCTATAGTGTCACAATGGGTCCTGGGGACAAGTGGGGTCCCCTGAAAGTCACAATGGGCCCCGGGGACAATGGGGGGTCCTGGGACGTCACAATGGGCCCTGGGGACAAGGAGGGCACCCCAGGATGTCACAATGTGCCCTGGGGACAATGGCGGGTCCTGGGACGTCACAATGGGCCCTGGGGACATGGGGGGGTCCACAGGATGTCACAATGGGCCCTGGGGACAAAGAGGGGTCCCCTGAATGTCACAATGGGCCCTGGGGACAAGGGGGGGTCCTGGGATGTCACAATGGGCCCTGCGGACAAGGAGGGATTCCCAGGATGTCACAATGGGCCCTGGGGACAAGGGGGGGTCCCCAGGATGTCACAATGGGCCCTGCGGACAAGGTTGGTACCCACGGTGTCACAATGGTCACTGGGCACAAGGGGGGTCCCTATAGTGTCACAATAGGTCCTGGGGACAAGTGGGGTCCCCTGAAAGTCACAATGGGCCCTGGGGACAATGTGGGGTCCTGGGATGTCACAATGGGCCACAGTGACAAACGGGGGCCCCTGAATGTCACAATGGGCCCTGGGGACAATGGGGGGTCCTGGGACGTCACAATGGGCCCTGGGGACAAGGAGGGATCCCCAGGATGTCACAATGGGCCCTGGGGACAATGGCGGGTCCTGGGACGTCACAATAGGCCCTGGGGACTAGAGGGGGTCCCCAGGATGTCACTATGGGCCCTGGGGACAAAGAGGGGTCCCCTGAATGTCACAATGGGCCCTGGGGACAAGGGGGTGCCGAGGATGTTACAATGGGCCCTGGGGACAATGGGGGATCCTGGGACGTCACAATGGGCCCTGAGGACAATGGTGGGTCCCCTGAATGTCACAATGGGCCCTGGGGACAAACGGGGGTCCGCAGGATGTCACAATGCGCACTTGGGACAAAGGGGGGGTCCCCATGGTGTCACAATGGGCCCAAGTGACAAGGAGGGTCCCCACGGTGCCACGATGGGTCCTGGGGACAAGGGCGTCCCCCAGATGTCACAATGGCCCCCAGTGACAAAGGGGTTCCCCATGGTGCCACAATGGGCCCTGGGGACAAAAGGGGTCCCCAGGATTTCACAATAGCACTGGGGACAAAGGGGGGTCCTGGGATGTCACAATGGGCCCCAGTGCAAACGGGGTCCCCAGGGTGCCACAATGGGCCGTGGGGACAAATGGGGTCCCCAGGATGTCATAATGAACCCTGGGGACAAAGTGTGGTCCTGGGACATTTCAATGGACCCTGGGGACAAAGGGGGGACCCCAGGATGTCACAATGGGCCCTGGGGACAAGGGGGTGCAGTGGATGTCACAATGGGCCCTGGGGAAAATGGGGGGTCCTGGAATGTCACAATGGGCCCTGGGTACAAGGGGTTCCCCAGGATGTCACAATGGGCCCTGGGGACAATAGGAGGTTCTGGGATGTCACAATGGGCCCTGGGGACAATGAGGGTCCCCAGGATGTCACAATGGGCCCTGGGGACAATGGGGGGTGCCCAGGATATGAAAATAATTCCTGAGGACAAGGGGGGGTCCCCATGGTGTCACAATGGGTCCCCAGTGACAAGGAGGGGTCCCCATGGTGTCACAATAGGCCCTGGGGACAAAGTGGGGTCCTAGAATGTCACAATGGGCCCTGGGGACAAAAGGGGTTGCCATGATGCCGCAATAGGCCCTGGGGTCAAAGGGGGTAACCATGGTGCTACAATGGGCCCTGGGGACAAAGGGGGGTCCTGGGATGTCACAATGGTCCCTGGGGACAAAGGGGGTGTCCCCATGGTGCCACAATGGGCCCTGGGAGTAAGGGGTCCCCATGGTGTCACAATGGGTCCTGGGGTCAATGGGAGGTGCCCAAGATGTCACAATGGACCCTGAGGACAAGCGGGGGTCTCCATGGTGTCACAATGGGTCTCCAGTGACAAGGGGGGGTCCCCATGGTGTCACAATGGGCCCTGGGGACAAACGTGGCTCCCCTCAATATCAAAATGGGTCCTGGGGACAAAGTGGGCTCCTCGGATGTCACAATGGACACTGGGGACAACGGGAGGTCCTGGGACGTCACAATGGGCCCTGGGGACAAAGTTGGTCCCCACGATGTCTCAATGAGCCCCAGTTACAAAGGGGGGTACCCAGGATGTCACAATGGGCCGTGGGGACAATGAGGGGTCCTGGGACATCACAATGGGTCCTGGGGACAAGGGGGGGACCCCTGAATGTCACAATGGGCCCTGGGGACAATGTGGGGTCCTGGGATGTCACAATGGGCCCCAGTGACAAAGGGGGTCCCCTGAATGTCACAATGGGCCCTGGGGACAATGGGGGGTCCTGGGACGTCACAATGGGCCCTGGGGACAAGGAGGGATCCCCAGGATGTCACAATGGGCCTTGGGGACAAGGAGGGATCCCCAGGATGTCCCAAAGGGCCCTAGGGACAATGGGGGGTCCTGGGAAGTCACAATGGGCCCTGGGGACAAGGGGGGGTCCCCTGAATGTCACAATGGGCCCTGAGGACAATGGGAGGTCCCCATGGTGTCACAAAGGGTCACCAGTGACAAGGGAGGTCCCCACGGTGCCAGGATGGGTCCTGGGGACAAGGAGGTCCCCAGGATGGGTCCTGGGGACAAGGAGGTCCCCAGGATGTCACAATGGGCCCTTGTGACAATGAGGGTCCCCAGAATGTCACAATGGGCCCTAGGGACAAAGAGGCTCCCCAGGATGTCACAATGGGACCTGGGGACAAGGGGGTCCCCAGGAACTCACAATGGGCTCTGGGGACAATGGAGGTTCCCCAGGATGTTCACAATAGGCCCTGAGGACAGGGGGTGGTCCTCATGGTGTCACAATGGGTCCCCAGTGACAAGGGGGTCCCCAAGGTGTCACAATGGGCCCTGGGGACAATGGGGGGTCCTGGGACGTAACAACAGGCCCTGGGGACAAAGGGGGTCCCCACGGTGTTACAATGGTCCCGGGGGACAAAGGGGGATGCCCAGGATGTCACAATGGGCCCTGAGGACAAGGAGGGGTCCCCATGGTGTCACAATGGGTCCCCAGTGACAAGGAGGGTCCCCATGGTGTCACGATGGGTCCTGGGGACAAGGGGGTCCCCAGGATGTAACAATGAACCCTGGGGACAATGGGGGGTCCTGGGACGTCACAATGGGTCCTGGAGACAAAGAGGGTCTCCAGGATGTCACAATGGGCCCTGGGGGCAATGCGGGGTCCTGGGACGTCACACTGGGTCCTTAGGACAAAGAGGGGTCCCCAGGATGTCACAATGGGCCCTGGGGAGAATGTGGGGTCCTGGGATGTCACAATGGGCCCCAGTGACAAAGGGGGTCCCCTGAATGTCACAATGGGCCCTGGGGACAATGGGGGGGTCCTGGGACATCACAATGGGCCCTGGGGACAAGAGGGGGTCCCCAGGATGTCACAATGGGCCCTGGGGACAAAGAGGGGTCCCCTGAATGTCACAATGGGCCCTGGGGACAATGGGGGGTCCTGGGATGTCACAATGAGCCCTGCGGACAAGGGTGGTACCCACGGTGTGACAATGGGTCCTGGGAACAAGGGGGGGTCCCCATAGTGTCACAATGGGTCCTGGGGACAAGTGGGGTCCCCAGGATGTCACAATGGGTCCTGGGGACAATGTGGGGTCCTGGGATGTCACAATGGGCCCCAGTGACAAAGGGGGTCCCCTGAATGCCACAATGGGTCCTGGGTACAATGTGGGGTCCTGGGACGTCACAATGGGCCCTGGGGACAAGGAGGGATCCCCAGGATGTCACAATGGGCCCTGGGGACAATGGGGGGGCCTGGGACGTCATAGTGGGCCCCAGTGACAAGGGGGGGTCCCCAGGATGTCACAATGTGCCCTGGGTACAAAGAGGCGTCCCCGGAATGTCACAATGGGCCCTGGGGACAAGGGGGTGCCCTGAATGTCACAATGGGCCCTGGGGACAATGGGGGGTCCTGGGACGTCACAATGGGCCCCAGTGACAAGGGGGGGTCCCCAGGATGTCACAATGGGCCCTGGGGACAAAGAGGGGTCCCCTGAATGTCACAATGGGCCCTGGGGACAAGGGGGTGCCGAGGGTGTCACAATGGGCCCTGGGGACTATGGGGGTCCCCAGGATGTCACAATGGGCCTTGGGGACCATAGGAGGTTCTGGGATGTCACAATGGGCCCTGGGGACAATGAGGGTCCCCAGGATGTCACAATGGGCCCTGGGGATAATGGGGGGTGCCCAGGATGTGAAAATGAGTCCTGAGGACAAGGAGGGGTCCCCATGGTGTCACAATAGGCCCTGGGGACAAAGTGGGGTCCTAGAATGTCACAATGGGCCCTGGGGACAAAAGTGGTTGCCATGGTGCCACAATGGGCCCTGGGGTCAAACGCGGTCCCCATGGTGCTACAATGGGCCCTGGGGACAAAGGGTATGTCCCCATGGTGCCACGATGGGCCCTGGGAGCAAGGGGGTGGCCAGGATGTCACAATGGGTCCTGGGGACAATGGGGGGTGCCCAGGATGTCACAATGGACCCTGAGGACAAGGGGGGGTCTCCATGGTGTCACAATGGGTCCCCAGTGACAAGGGGGGGTCCCCATGGTGCCACAATGAGCCCTGGGGACAAAGGGAGGTCCCTAGGATGTCACAATGGGCCCTGGGGACTAATGAGGTCCCCACGGTGTCACAATGCGTCCTGGAGAAAAAGGGGGGTCCCCAGGATGTCACAATGGGCCCTTGGCACAATGGGGTTCCTGGGATGTCACAATGGGTCCCCAGTGACAAAGGGGGTCTCCAGGATGTCACAATGGGCTCTGGGGACAATGGGGGGTCCTGGGACGTCACAATGGGTCCTGGGGTCAAAGAGGGGTCCCCAGGATGTCACAATGGGCCCTGGGGACAATGGGGGATCCTGGGATGTCACAATGGGCCCCAGTGACAAAGGGGGGTCCCCTGAATGTCACAATGGGCCCTGGGGACAACGGGAGGACCTGGGACGTCACAATGGGCCCTGGGGACAAAATTGGTTCCCACGATGTCTCAATGAGCCCCAGTGACAAAGGGTGGTCCCCAGGATGTCACAATGGGCCCTGGGGACAACAGGGAGTTATGGGTCGTCCAATGGGCCCTGGGGACAAAGGGGGTCCCCAGGATGTCACAATGGGCCCTGGGGATAATGGGGCGTCCTGGGACGTCACAATGGGCCCTAGGGACAAGGGGGGGTTCCCAGGATGTCACAATGGGTCTGTGGACAAAGAGGCGTCCTCTGAATGTCACAATGGGCCCTGGGGATAAAGGGGGTCCCCAGGATGTCACAATGGCCCCTGGGGACAAAGTGGAGTTCTGGGATATCATAATGTGCCACAGTGACAAAGGGGGTCCCCATGGTGCCACAGTGAGCCCTGGGGACAAAGGGAGGTCCCCAGGATGTCACAATGGGTCCTGGGGACTAAAGGGGTCCCCACGGTGTCACAATGGGCCCTGGATATAATGGGGTATCCTCTGATGTCATAAGGGGCCCTGGAGACAAGGGGGGTCCCCAGGATGTCACAATGGGCCCTGGGATAAAAGGGGGTCCTAGGATGTCACAATGAGCCCTGCGGACAAGGGTGGTACCCACGGTGTCACAATGGGCCCCGGGGACAAGGGGGGGTCCCCATAGTGTCACGATGGGTCCTCAGTGACAAGGGGGGTCCCCACGGTGCCACGATGGGCCCTGGGGACAAGGAGGGGTTCCCATTGTGTCACGATGGGCCCTGGGGTCAAAGGGGTTTCCCAGGACATCACAATGGGTTCTGGGGACAATGGGGATCCTGGGACATCACAATGGGCCCTTGGGACAACGGGGGGTCCTGGGACGTCACAATGGGCCCTGGAGACAAAAGGATTCCCCAGGATGTCACAATGGACCCTGGAGACAAAGGGGATCCCCACGGTGTCACAATGGGCCCTGGGGACAAAGGGGGTCCCCACGGTGTCACAATGGGCCCTGGGGACAAAGGGGGTCCCCAGAATGTTACAATGGGACTGGGGGACAGTTGGGGGTCTTGGGATGTCACAATGGGCCCCAGTGACAAAAGGGGTCCCCATGGTGCCACAATGAGCCCTGGGGACAAAGGGAGGTCCCCAGGATGTCACAATGGGCCCTGGGGACTAGTGGGGTCCCCACGGTGTCACAATGGGCACTGGAGACAAAGGGGGTTCTTCAGGATGTCACAATGGGCCCTTGGGACACATGGGGGTCCTGGGATGTCACAATGGGTCCCCAGTGACAAGGGGGGTCCCGACGGTGCCACGATGCGTCCTGGGGACAAGGGGGTCCCTAGGATGTCACAATGGGCCCTGGGGACAAAGGGGCTCCCCAGGATGTTCACAATGGGCCCTGAGGACAAGGGGTGGTCCCCATGGTTTCACAATGGGCCCTGGGGACAAAGGGGCTCCCCAGGATGTTCACCATGGGCCCTGAGGACAAGGGGTGGTCCCCATGGTTTCACAATGGGCCCTGGGGACAATGGGGGGTCCTGGGACGTCACAATGGACCCTGGGGACAAAGGGGGTCCCCATGGTGCCGCAATGGGCCCTGGGGAGAAAGCGGGGGTCCCCAGGATGTCACAATGGGTCCTGAGGACAAGGGGGTTCCCCATGGTGTCACAATGAGCCCTGGGGACAATGGAGGGTCCTGGGATGTCACAATGGGCCCTGGGGACAAGGGGTTAGGGGGTTGTGTTAGGGGGTTGGAGGATTAGGTGGTGCAGGATTTGGGGGTGCAAGGCCAAGGGAGCAGGATTTTGCGGAGCCTGATTTGGGGCTACAGGGTCTGGGGTTGCAGGTTCCAGGGGTGCAGGATTTGGGGGTTCAGGGTTTAGGGGAGCAGTGGTTTGGAGTGCAGTGTTTTGGGGTGCAGGGTTTGGGGAAGGAGGATATGGGGGTGCAGGGTTTAGGGTGCAGGATCTTGGGGTGCAGGGGTTTGGGGTGGGGTACTTGGTAGGGTAGGATTTGGGGGTGGAAAGTTTAGGGGGTAGGGCTGGGGGTGCAGGATTTGGGGGTGAAGGGGTTGTGAGGTGCAGGCTTCTGGGGTGCAGGGTTTGGGAGATCGGTACGTGGGGCTGGAGGATTTGGGGGTGCAGGGTTTGGAGCAGCAGGATCTGGGGGTGCAAGATTGGGGGTAGCAGGGTTTTGGGAAGCAGGGTTTTGGGGTCAGGCTTTAGGGGGACAGGGTTTGGGGGGCAGGGTTGGAAGGGATGATTTTGGGGTGCAGGGTTTAGGGCAGCAGGATCTTGGGGTGAAGGGGTTTGGTGTGAAGGGTTGGGTAGGACAGGATTTGGGGTGCAGGTTTTTAGGGTGCAACTTGTGGGGGTCAGGATTTGGGGTAGAGGGTTTGGGGGTGCAGGGTTTAGTGGTGCAGGGTTTGGGGGTGCAGGTGAATTTTGCGGTAAAGGATTTGGGGTGCAGGGTTGGGGGACGCAGGATCTGAGGGTGCAGTGTTTGGGGTGCAGAGTTAGGGGCTGCAGGATTTGGGGTGCAGGGTTTGGGGGGCACTGTTTTGGGGGGAAGGATTTGGGGGATGCAGGGTTTAAGGGTTTAGAATTTGTAGGTGTCGAATTTTGGGGTGCAGGAGGTGTGGGGTTTGGGGTTGCAGGATTTGGGGGAGAATGGTTTGGGGGTGCAAGACTTGAGGGTGCAGGGTTTGGGGGTTTGGGACGTGGGGCTGGAGGATTTGGGGGTGCAGGATTTGGGGTGCAGTGTGTGGGGGTGCAAGATCTGTGGGTGTACGAGCGTTGGGTGTGGGATTTGAAGGACAATGATTTGGGGGTGCAGGGATTGGGGGTGTAGGGTTTTGGGGTTGCTACGTTTGGCGATTCGGGATGTGGAGGTCAAGGATTTGGGGGTACAAGGGCTGGTTGCAGGATTTGGGGGTACAGGGTTGGTTGCAGGATTTGGGGTGCAGGGTTTGAAGTGCAGGGCTAAAGGGGGCAGGATTTGGAGGTGCAAGATTTGGTGGTCTGGGGTACTGGGCTGCAGGGTTTTGGGGTGCGGGATTTGGGGGTGCAGGTTCCATGTCTTCAGGAACTGGGCGGGGAGGGTTTCTTGGTGTGGACTTTTGAGTGCAAGTTTGAGGGGCCTTGATTTTGGGGTGCACGGTTTGGGGGGCAGGATTCCGGGTGTAAGGTTTTGAGGTGCAGGACTTGGGGTGCAGGTTTCACACGTTAAGGAACTGGGGCTGCAGAGGTTGGGGGTGCAGTGTTGTGGGCTGCAGGGTTGAAGGGTGCAGGATTTAGGGGTGCAGGTTTTGGGGGTGCAGGAGCTGGGGGTGCAGGCTGTAGGGATCCGAATATGGGGGTGCAGGGTTCTGGGGTGCAGGATCTGGGTGAGCAGGCTGTTGGGGTACAGAACCTTGTAGTTCAGCGTTTAGAGGCAGGATTTGGGGGTGCAGGGCTTTGGGGTGAGGGGTCTGGGGTGAGGGGTTCAGGTGTTCAGCACCTGGGGGTGCAGGACCTGAGGGTTGGAGGATTTGGGGGTGCAGGGATTTTAGGGTTCAACTTGTGGGGTGCAGGGTTTTGGGTATAGGGTTTAGGGGTGCAGAGTTTTGGGGGGGAGGATTGGGGAAGCAGGGTTTTGGGGTGCAAGGTTCAGTGGTGCAGGGTTCTGGGGGTGCAGGGTTTAGCACCAGAATTGGGGGTGCAGGGTTTGGGATTGCAGGGTGTTGGGGGAAGGATCTGGGGGTACAAGATTGGGGGCAGCAGGGTTTTGGGGAGCAGGGTTTCGGGGTCAGGCTTTAGGGGGACAGGGTTTGGGGGGCAGGGCTGGGAGGGATGATTTGGGGGTGCAGGGTTTAGGGCAGCAGGATCTTGGGGTGAAGGGATTTGGGGTGAAGGGTGGGTAGGACAGGATTTGGGGGTGCAGGATTTTAGGGTGCAACTTGTGGGGGCAGGATTTGGGGTACAGGAGGTTGGGGGTGCAGGGTTTGGGGTGTAGGATTTAGTGGAGCAGAGAATGGGGGTGAAGGTCTTGTGGAGGCAGAATTGGGGGTGCAGGTCTTGGGGAGGCAGAATTGGGGGTGCAGATTTTGGGTGTTCAGGACCTGGGGGTGCAGGATTTGGGGATGTAGGTTTTGGGGGGTAGATTTTGGGGTGCTGGGTTCGGCACATGGGTCTGGAGGATTTGGGGGTGCAGGGTTAAGGGGTTTAGGATTTTGGGGTGCACAGCTTAGGGTGCACGTTCTGGGCATGTATGATTTCAGAGTGCAGGGCTTTGGGGTACAGGATTTGGGGTGCAGGGTTTTGGGGTCAGGATCTGGGGGTGCAGGGTGTTGGGGAGAAGGATTTGGGGGTGCAGCATTTTGAAGTGCAGGGTTTGGAGGAGGGAGGTTTTGGGGGTGAAGGATTTGGTGGTTCAGGTTTTGGGGGTGCAGTGTTAAGAGGGTGGAGGTTTAGGGGTGCAGGATTTGGGGGTTCAGGATGTGGGGGTGCAGGGTATGGGAGGGAAGGATCTGGGGCTTCAGGATTTGGGGGTGCACTGTTGGGGGTGCAGGGTTTAGAAGTCAGGTCTAAGAGTGCAGCGTTTGGGGTGCAGACTGTGGGGTGCACAGGACTGGAGCACAGGATTTGGGGGTGCGGGGTTTCAGGGATCAGGATTTGGAGGTGTGGAGTTTTGGGGTGCAGGGGATGGGGTTGAAAGATCTGAGGGTGTAGGGTGGTGGGGGGAGGATTTGGGGGTGAGAGATTTGGGTGCAGGATTTGGGGGTTCAGTGTTTAGGGCAGCACAATCTTGGGGTGCAGGGGTTTGCAGTGAAAGGTTTGGCAGGCAGGATTTGGGGTGCAGGATTCTGGGGTGCTGGGTTTGGGGTACAGGATTTGGTGTTGCAGGGATGGGGTTGAAGGGCTTGGGTTTCCAGGCCTTTGAGGTGCAGGATTTGGAGGTGCAAGGTTTGGCAGGGAATTCTTTGGGGTGCAGGGTTTGGGGGCAGGGTTTAGGAGTGGAGGGTATAGGACGGAAGGATTTGGGAATGCAGGGTTTGGGGTGCAGGTTTCGGGGTTCAGGAAGGTAGGGAGGGCAGGATTAGGGGGTGCAAGGTTTCAGTTGTAGGGTTTAGGGGTGCAGAGTTTGGTAGGGCCGAATTTGGGGGTGCAGGGTTTGGGGTGCAGGGTTTGGGAAGACAGGATCGGGGGTGGAGGATTTGGGGGTGCAGGATTGAGGGGCAGGGTTTTGGTGCAGGGCTTGGGGTCAGGATCTGGGGTGCGGGTTTGGGAAGAGTATTTTGGGGTGCAGGATTTTGGGTGCCGTGTTTGCGGGGCAGGTTTGGGGTGATCACTGCACCTTTTCCTTTCTCCAGGTGCAGAGCCCGTGCCTCACTTGGTTCCGTCTGCAAACAGCGCCCATCCCAGCTCGAATCCCCCTGCCCCTCTCACCCTGTGCAGCTCTTTGTGCGCTGAGCTCCGCACTCAGCACCAGCGGGTGCGGCTCCTCCTGAGAGGCTGGGGGGAGGGGGCGGGGCCAAGGGCTGGTTTGAGGGGGCGGGGCTGAGGCGGCGAGCTGCGATTGGCCGGCCGGGCCGCAGCGGCCGTTCCCGCCTGAGCCTTGGGGCGGAGCCAGAGCGGGAGTGTGGGGGGCGGCCGGGCCAGGAGCCGCCCGCAGAGCGCCCGGAGAGCGGGCTTCGGGGACTCTGCCCGGGAACGAGCGGCAGGAGGAGAGGAGACGGCCCCAGCGGTACCGGGTGAGCTTCTGGCTGGAGCCTGGGAGCTGTTCCTCCCAGCGAGGGCTGTCGGGCACTGAACGGGCTGCCCAGGGCAGGGCTGGAGCCGCCATCCCTGGAGGGGTTTCCACAGGAGCTCCTGAGGGCCGTGGGCAGTGCCGGGGGGTTGTGCTTGGACTCCAGCACCTTCAAGGTGTTTGACACCCAAAGGGATTCTGTGGCACACTCCATTTTCACATTGCCATGGAGCCCGGAGGTCCCAGCGGGGTTTGGATCAGCGTGTTCTGGAACATTCTCAGTGGTCGGGTCTGTGTGCAGAGTGTGGTGGGAACGAGAAGAGAGGAGATGGAGAGAACAGTGGGGAGGTGGAGGAGCAGGAGTGGAGGTGAATACCAGAGAGAGCGAGTGTGTGCGGATCAGCAGTGATCACCCCAAACCTGCCCCGCAGACACGGCACCCAAAATCCTGCACCCCAAAATACTCTTCCCAAACCCTGCACCCCAGATCCTGACCCCCAGAACCCTCAAACCCCAAATCCTGCACCCTAGATTCTGCATCCCTGTTAACCCTTCACCCCAAAACCCTGCAACACAAAATCCTGCAGCACCAAATCCTGCAACCCCAAATTCGGCCCTACCAAACTCTGCACCCCTAAACCCTATAAGCGAAATCTTGCACCCCCTAAACCTGCCCTCCCAAATCCTAAACCCCCAACAATGCACCCCCAAACCCTGCACCCCAAATCCTGCCCCCCCAGCTTGCACTCTGCACCCCCAAACCGTGCACTCCCAATCCTTGAACGCCCAAGTCCTGCACCCCCACGTCCTTAGTGCCCAAAATGTGTACCCCAGATCCTCCCCACCCAGTCCTGCACCCCTAATATTCCACCCTCTAATAATGCACCCCTAAGCCTCGCACCCTGAAAGCTGCACCCCCAGGTCCTGAGTCCCCAAACCCTGCACCCCCAAATCCCGCGCCCTTAAATCCTGTCCTCTTAAAACCCAGGACCCCCATAGTTTGCCTCCCCAAACCCTGCTCCCCAAACCACTGCACCCCCAAACACAGCACCCCCAGGTCCTGAACACCCAAACCCTGCACCCCAAACCCTGTACCCCCAAAGGCAGCACCCCCAGGTCCTGAGCTCGCAAACTCTGCACCCCAAACCCTGCCATCCCAAACCCTGCACCCATAATTCTGCCTCTCAAACCCTGATCCCTGAAACACTCCACCTCCAAACCCTGCACCCAAAAATCGTTCCCCAACACCCTGCACCCCCTAACCCTGAACCCCAAATACCAAAAACCCTGCACCCCAAGATCCTGCAAGGTTTGGTAACCTTGCACCCTCAAATATTGCACTCCCCAAACCTGCATCCCGAAAGCATTCCTGCCCAAATTCTGTACCCTAAGATCCTGTACCCCCAAAATCCTTCTCCCCAACCCTGCACCCCCAAAAACTCCACCCCCACCACCTGAACCCCCAAACCCTGTACTAAAACCTGCAACCACAGACCTGGCACGCCCAAACTCTGCACCCCAAATCCTCCCTCCCCAAAACCTGCACCCCAAAACCGTACAAGCCTGGATCTTGCACCCCTAAATCTCTGCACTCCACAACCCTGCACCCTCAAATCCCACACCCCTATATCCTGTCCCCCAAACGCATGCACCTCCAAACCCTTGACCCCCAAATCCTGCAACCCTAAGCCAGGCACCCCCAAACCCTTCCCCATTAAACCCTGCACCCCCAATTCCTCCATCCCCACGTCATGAGCCCCCAAACCCTGCTCCCTAAAACTCTGCACCCCCAAACCCTGAATTCCCAGGCCCTGCACCCCAAACTTAGCTGTCAAAACTGTGCACCCAAAATTCTGCCCCCAGCGAACCCTAACCCTGGCTCCCCAAACCCTGCCCCCCAAACCCTGCTTCCCGTTATCCTCCAACCCCACAGCCCAAATCCCCAGTACCAGCAACCCCAAAACCCTGTACCCCCATCCCTGCACCCCAAATCATTTTCCTTCAAATCCTACCTGCAAAACTTGTACACCCCAAGATCCTGCACCCCAAACCCTGTGCCCCAAACACTGCACCCCCAAACCCTGCCCTTCTAGATCCTGCACCCCAATGCCCTGCCCCCCCAGGTTCTGGACCCCCAAAACCTGCTCCCCAAACCCTACCCCCCCTAAACTGTCCACCCCCAAACTCTGCCCTACCGAGCCCTCCACCCCCAAACCCCTGCACACCAAGATCCTGCTGCCCTAAACCCTGCACCCCCTTATCATCCTTCCCTAAACCCTGCACCCCAAACCCTGCACCCCAAACCACTGCACCCCAAACCTGACACCCCAGAACGCTGCAACACCACGTCCTGCCCCCTTAAACTGCACACCCCAGAATTCTGCACCCTAAAGTCCTGCACCCCAAAGCGTGCCCTACCAAAACTTTGTACCCCAACCCCTGCAGCCCCAACCCCGCACCCCCAAACCCTGCACCCCAAATCCTGCACTCCACAATCATACACCCTGAAACACTGAAACCCCAAATCCTACCCCTCAAACACTGCACCCCAAATCCTTCCTCCAGAACACTGCAGCCCTAAACCCTAAATCCCTGCAGCCCCAAATCCCGTCTAACCTTGGACCCCCAAAATCTGCACCCCTAGATCCTTCCCCCCAAGTGAATGCACCCCCAAAACCTGAACTCCAAACCCTGTACCCCAGATCCTGACCCCAAGCCCTGCACCAAAACCCTGCCCCTCAGTCCTGCACCCCCAAATCCTCCACCCCCGATCCTGTCTTCCCAAACCCTGCACCCCAAACTCTGCACCCCCAAATTCGGCCCCACTAAACTCTGCACCCCTAAACCCTACAACTGAAACCTTGCACCCCCTAATCCTGCCCTCCCTACCTTCCTGAACCCCGAAACCTGCACCCCAAACCCTGCATTCCCAAATCCTTCTGTCCTATACCCTACACCCCTAAACCTGCCCCCAAACCCTGCACCCCAAAGAATTCCCTCCCAAACCTTGCACCTCCAAATCCTGCACCTCAAAGGCCTGGAAACCCAAGCCCTTCAACCCCATCCCTGCAACATCAAATCCTGTACCCCAAACCCAGCACCCCAGAATCCTGCACCCCAAATCCTGCCTACCAAACCTTTCACTGCAAACCCCTGCACCCCAAGATTGTGCTGCCCTAAACACTGAACCCCCAAATCCTGCAGCCCCGGATCCTTGCCTCCCAAAACTCTGCACCCCCAAATCCTGCACCCCAAATCTCTCACCCCCACCACCCTGCACTCCCAACCCCTGCACCCCAAAACTCCACACCTCCAAATCCTGAACCCTGAAACCTCGCACCCCCAAATCCTCTGCCCCAGTCCTGTGCACCCCACACTCTGCAACCTTAAATTTCCCCCCAAGCCCCTGCACCCCAAACGCTGCACTCTTAGACCTGACTTCTAAACCCTGCACCCCCAAACAGTGCACCCCCAAATCCTGAACCCCCAGATCCTGAATTCCAGGATCTTGCACCCCCAGACCCTGCACCCCCAAATCAGACACACGAACACCCTGCATCCCCAAATCTTGCACCTCTAAGCCTCCACCCCTTAACACTGCATCCCCAAATCTTTCACCCCAAAACCTCAACCCAGAACCCTGTACCCCAAAACCCTACACCTCCAAATCCTGAACCCTTAAACCCTGCACCCCCAGATCCTCCCCCCAAATGAATGAACCCCCAAAACCTACACCCCCAGATGCTGCTGCCCCATACCCCGCACCCCAAACTCTGCACCCAGAAATCCTGCACTTTCATAACCCTGCACCTCAAATAATTCCCTCGACCCTGCACCCCCAGAACCTGTAACCCCAATCGCTGCACCCCCAGGTCCTGTCCCCACACTCTGCACTGCCAGATCCTGCCCCCCTAAACCCTTAAAGCCCAAATATTGTACCCTCAGATCCTTCCTCAACACCCTGCACCCCCAAATTCCCCACCGAAAACCTGCACCCCCAGATCCTGCACCACCAAGTTCTGTACCCTGAAGCCCTGCATTGAAAATCCTGCCCCCTAACTCTGCACCCCCAAATCCTGCACCCCCAAATCCTGCATCCCTAAACCCTGCACCCCCAAATCCTTCAACCCCCAAAGCCAATGCACTGCCAAACCCTGGACCCCCAGATACTGCACCCCAGAACCCTGCACGTTGAAATCCTGCACCCCCAAACCCTGCAGCCCAGAACCCTATACCCGATATCCTGCCGCCCCACAACTTGCACCCCCCAAACCTGCAACCCCAGATACTGCACCCCAAATCCTGCATCTTGAAACCCTGCACCCCTAAATCCTTCCTCCCAAGCCATGAATCCCCAAAACCTGTAATACCAAATCCTGCACCCCCAAATCCTGCACCCCAAAATCGTTGCCCCAAACCATTCGCCCCCGAATCTTTTATGTCCAAACCTGTCCCCCAAAACCTTGCACCCCTGAACTCTGCTCCCCCAAAGCCGGCCTGCGAAACCTTGTCAACCAATTCCATCACCCCCAGATCCTGCTCCCCAAACCCTGCACCCAAAATCCTGCCCCACAAACCCTGCGCCCTCAGATCCTTCCTTACCCAACCCTGCACCCCCAAATCCTCCAACCCCCAAATCCTCCATCCCCCAAGTCCTGAACCCTGCACCCCCATCTCCTCACCCCAAAGCCCTGCACCCCCAAATCCTGCCTCTAAACCCTGAACAACAAGGTTCTGCACCCCAAACGCTGCTCCCCCATATCCTGCTCCCCAGATCCTGCACCCCAGAATCCTGCACCCCCATACTGTGATCCCTGCACCCTGCACCCCCAGATCCTTCCCTCCTAAAACCCATAGCCCCATAACCCTGCACCCCAAAACGCTGCACCTCCAGATCGTGAACCTTTAAACCCTGCACCCCAAATCCTTCCTCCCCAAAACCTGCACCCCAAAACCCTACAATCCCAGATCTTGCACCTGCAAATCTCTGCACTCCACAACCCTGCACCCTCAAATCCTGCACCTGTATATCCTGCCCCCCAAAACCCTGGCACCTCCAAACCCTTGACCCCCAAATCCTGCAACCCTAAACCAGGCACCCCAAACCCTTCCCCACCAAACCCTGCACCCCTCAGACCCTGAAACCCAAATCCCTCTCCCAAAGCCCCTGCACCACTTAAATCCTGTACCCCTGAAATCCTGTTCCCTAAGACCCTGCACCCCAAAATACTGCACCCCAACCCCTGCAGGCCAACCCCGGCACCCCAGAGCCCTTCAACGCAAAATCCTGCACCCCCAGTTCTGAACATGCAAAACCTGCCCCCTAAACCCTGCACCCCAAAACCTGCCCCCTAACACTGCACCCCAAAGCCCAGCACCCCAAAATCCTTCCCCCCCAGTTTCTAAAGACATGAAACCTGCACCCCGATAACCTCACCCTAAAGCCCTGCACCTCCAAATCCTGCCCTACCAAAGCCTTCAGCCCTGCACCCCAAGATCCTCCTACCCTAAACCCCCAACACCCTGCACCCATAAATCCTGGAACCAAACCTTGCACTACAAACCCCTACACCCCCAAATCCTTCCCCCCTAACCCTGCACCCTGAAACCCTTCAACCCCAGATCATACACCCCCAAACCCTGCACCCCGAAAGCATTCACCCCCTAACACTGCACCCCCAAATCCTGGAACCCCGAATCTTGAAATCTCAAACCCTGCACTGCAACACCTTGCGCTTCCGAACCCTGCACCCCCAAACCTTGCACCCCCAGATTCTGCACCCCAAAACCCGGCACCCCAGACCCCTGCACACCTAAGTTCTGCACCTCCAGGCTCTACACGTGTGGACCCTGTACCCCCAAACCCTGCATACACAAAACCTGACCTTGGAAATCCTGCACCCCCAAATCCTCCAGCCCCACGTCCTGAACTCCCAAAGCCTGTACCCCTAAAACCTGCAACCACAAACCTGGCACCTCCAAACTCTGCACCCCAAATCTTCCCTCCCCAAAACGTGCACCCCAAAACCATACAAGCCCATATCTTGCACCCCTAAATCTCTGCACTCCACAACCCTGCACCCTCAAATCCTGCACCCCTATATCCTGCCCCCCAAAACCCTGCACCTCCAAACCCTTGACCCCCAAATCCTGCAACCCTAAACCAGGCACCCCAAACCCTTCCCCACCAAACCCTGCACCCCCAGTTCCTCCATCCCCACGTCATGAACTCCCAAACCCTGCTCCCCAAAACTCTTCACCCCCAAAGCCTGAATTCCCAACCCCTGCACCCCAAACTTAGCTGTCAAAACTGTGCTTCCCAAAATTCTGCCTCCTCAAGCCTGGCCCCACAGAACCCTGACCCTCACCCTGGCTCCCCAAACCCTGCACCCCAAACCCTGCACCCCCAAATCATTTTCCTTCAAATCCTGCATCCAAAACTCGTACACCCCAAGATCATGCACCCCCAAGTCCTGAAACTTCAAACCCTGCACCCTCAGATCCTTCCTTACCCAACCCTGCACCCCCAAACACTGCACCCTAAATCCGGCTTCCCCAAACCGTGCACCCCAAAATCAAGGCCCCTCAAACTTGATTCAAAAATCTGCACCACAAAACCCTGCCCCCCCAGTTCCTAAAGACATGGAACCTGCACCCCCAAAGCCTCACCCTAAAGCCCTGCACCCCCAAATCCGGCCCTACCAAACCCTTCAGCCCTGCACCCCAAGATCCTCCTACCCTAAGCCCCCAACACCCTACACCCATAAATCCTGGAACCCCAGATCCTGCACCCCAAAACTCTGCAGCTCCAGATCCTAAACCCTTCAACCCTGCACCCCAAATCCTCCCCAAACACTCTACCCCCCAAAGCCTACAGCCCTAAATGCTGCCCCACAAACCCTGCACCCCCAGATCTGTCCCCGAAACTCTGTGCCCCAACAGCATGCACCCTCAAATCCTCCACCCCCAAATCCCTGACCCCAAAACCCTGCACCCCCAATCCCTGCACCCCCAAATCATTGTCCTTCAAATCCCACACCCAAAGCTCGTACACCCCCAGATCTTGCACTCCCACACACTGCACCCCAAATCCTGCACCCCCAAATCCTCCAGCCCCATGTCCCAAACCCCCAAACCCTGCACCCTCAAGTCTTGCACCCCCAAACCATTCTCCCCCAAATCCTGCAACCCCAAACCCCACACCTCCTGCACCCCAAAATTCGACACCTCCAAATTCTAAACCCTTAAACCCTGCATCTCGCAAATCCTTCCCCCCAAAACAGTGCCCCCCAAACCCTGCACCCCAGATCCTGCAGCCCCTAACTCTGCACCCCAAACGCTGCACCCTCAGATCCTGCGTCCCCCAACCCTGCACCCCAAATCCTTTACCGCAAAATTCCCCAAACCTGCAAACCCAAATCCTGCACCCCCAGTTCCTGAACATGTGAACCCTGCACCCCCAAACCTTCAGCCCGAAGCCCTGCACCCCCAAATCCTGCCGTACACAGCCCTTCACCCTAAACCTCTTCAACCCAAGATACTGAAACCCTTAGCCATGCCCCCCCAAACCTACATCCCCAAATCCTGCACCCACAGGTCCTGAACACCCAAAATCTGCACCCCCAAATCCCTGAACTCCAAAAACCTGCACCCCCAATTCTGCCTCCCCAAGACCTGCACCCCCAAACCCTGCACCACTAAACCCTGCACCCCCAAACCCTCTACCCCAAATCCTGACCCCCACAAGTTGCACCCTAAAAACCTGCACCCCAAATCCTGTCCTACCCAACCCTTCACCCCAAATCCCTTCACCCCAAGATCGTGCTGACCTAAACCCTGCACCCCAAAATCATCCCTCCCAACCCTGCCCCCTAAACCCTCTCCCCCTAAAGCCTGACCCCTAAACCCTGCTCCCCAAAACCCTGCTACCCCCAATCTTGCACCCCCAGATCCTGCTGCTCCAAACCCTGCACCCCAAATCCTCCAGCCCCACGTACCGATCTCCCAAACCCTGCACCCCAGAAGCCTGCACCTCACAACCCCTTCACCCCCAAATCCTGCACCCCCAGCCCTACCCCCTAAACTTTCCACCCCCAATCCTGCCCTACCAAGCCCTCCACCCCAAACCCCTGCACCCCAAGATCCTGCACCCTAAACCCTGCACCCCTATATCCTCCTTCCCCAAACCCTGCACCCCAAAACACTGCACTCCAAACCACTGCACCCCTAAACCCTGAATCCCCAAATCCTGCACCCCTGGAACCTGCAACCACAGACCCTGTAGCCCCAAATCACGCCCCGCAAAATCCTGCTCCCTTGGCCTTGCACCCCCAAATCCTGCACCACCTAATCCTCCAAACCCCTAACACAACCCCCTAACCCCTTGTCCCCATGGCCCACTGTGACATCCCAGGACCCCCCATTGTCCCCAGGGCTCATTGTGACACCATGGGGACCTCCCCTTGTCCTGAGGCCATAGTGATATCCTGGGGAGCCCCCTTTGTCCCCAGGGCCCATTGTGACATCCCAGGACCCCACATTGTCCCCAGGGCCCATTGTGACATCCTGGGGACCCCTCTTTGTCCCCAGGACCCATTGTGAGGTCCCAGGACCCCCCATTGTCCCCAGAGCGCATTGTGACATCCTGGAGACCCTTTTTGTCCGTAGGGCCCATTGTGACGTCCCAGGACCCCCCATTGTCCCCAGGGTCCATTGTTACATCCTGGGGACCCCCTTGTCCCCAGGACCCATCGTGACACCATGGGCACCCTCCTTGTTACTGGGGACCCATTGTGACACCATGGGGAGCCCCCCTTGTCCTCAGGGCCCATTGTGACATCCTGGGCACCCTCCTTTGTCCCCCGCGACCATTGTAACACCGTGGGGACCCCCTTTGTCCCCAGGGCCCATTGTGACACTGTGGGGACCCCCCCTTGTCACTGGGGACCCATTGTGACACCATGGGGACCACCCCTTGTCCTCAGGGCCTATTGTGAACATCCTGGGGAACCTCCATTGTCCCCGGAGCCCAGTGTGAGATCCTGGGGACCCCCTCTGTTCCCCGGGCTCATTGTGACTTTCAGGGGACCCCCCGTTTGTCCCCAGGGCCCATCGTGGCACCATGGGGACCCTCCTTGTCACTGGGGACCCATTGTGACATCCCAGGACTCCACATTGTCCCCAGGGCCCATTGTGACATCCTGGGGAGCCCTCTTTGTCCCCAGGACCCATTGTGACGTCCCAGGACCCCCCATTGTCCCCAGGGCCCATTGTGACATCCTGGGGACCCCTCTTTGTCCCCAGGACCCATTGTGACGTCCCGGGACCCCCATTGTCCCCAGGGCCCATTGTGACACCTTGGGGACCCCCTTGTCACTGGGGACCCATTGTGACACCATGGGGAACACCCCTTGTCCTCAGGGCCTATTGTGAACATCCTGGGGAACCTCCATTGTCCCCAGAGCCCACTGTGAGATCCTGGGGACCCCCTTGTCCCCAGGTCCCATTGTGACATCCTGGGGAGCCTCTTTGTCCCCAGGGCCTATTGTGACATCCTGGGGACCCCCTTTGTCCCCAGGGCCCATTGTGATGTCCCAGGACCCCACATTGTCCCCAGGGCCCATTGTGACATCCTGGGGAGCCTCTTTGTCCCCAGGGCCCATTGTGACATCCTGGGGACCCCCTTTGTCCCCAGGGCCCATTGTGACGTCCCAGGACCCCCCTTTGTCTCCAGGACGCATTGTGACACCGTGGGGACCTCATTAGTCCCCGGGGCCCATTGTGACATCCTAGGGACCTCCCTTTGTCCCCAGGGCTCATTGTGGCACCATGGGGACCCCCTTTGTCACTGTGGCACATTGTGATATCCCAGAACCCCACTTTGTCCCCATGGCCCATTTTGACATCCTGGGGACCCCCTTTCTCCCCAGGGGCCATTGTGACATTCAGGGAACCCCCCTTGTCCCCAGGGCCCATTGTAACGTCCCAGGACCCCTCCTTGTCCCCAGGGCCCATTGTGACATCATGGGGACCCCCATTTGTCACTGGGGCTCATTGAGATATCGTGTGGACCAATTTTGTCCCCAGGGCCCATTGTGACGTCCCAGGCCCTCCCGTTGTCCCCAGGGCCCATTGTGACATTCAGGGGACCCCCCTTTGTCACTGGGGCCCATTGTGACATCCCAGGACCCCCCATTGTCCCCAGGGCCCATTGTGACATCCTGGGGACCCCCATTGTGTCCCCAGGACCCATTGTGACATCCCAGGACCCCCCATTGTCCCCAGAGCCCATTGTGACATCCTGGAGACCCCCTTTGTCCCCAGGGCCCATTGTGATGTCCAAGGCCCCCCCATTCTCCCCAGGGTCCATTGTTACATCCTGGGGACCCCCTTGTCCCCGGGACCCATTGTGACACCATGGGGAGCCCCCCTTGTCCTCAGGGCCCATTGTGACATCCTGGGCACCCCCCTTTGTCCCCCGAGACCATTGTAACACCGTGGGGACCCCTTTTGTCCTCAGGGCCCATTGTAACACTGTGGGGACCCCCCTTGTCCCCAGGGCCTATTGTTACGTCCCAGGACCCCCATTGTCCCCAGGGCCCGTTGTGACACTTGGGGACCCCCCTTGTCACTGGGGAACCATTGTGACACCATGGGGACCACCCCTTGTCCTCAGGGCCTATTGTGAACATCCTGGGGAACCTCCATTGTCCCCAGAGCCCATTGTGAGATCCTGTGGAGCCCCTTGTCCCCAGGTCCCATTGTGACAACCTGGGGACCCCCTTTATCCCCAGGGCCCATTGTGGCATCCTGGGGACCTCCTTGTCCCCAGGACCCATCGTGGCACCGTGGCGACCGCCCTTGTCACTGGGGACCCATTGTGACACCATGGGGACCTCCCATTGTCCTCAGGGCCCATTGAGACATCCTGGGGACCCCTTTGTCACTGGGGACCCATTTTGACATCCCAGGAACCCCATTGTGCCAAGGTCCCATTGTGACATCCTGGGGACCCCCCTTTTTCTCCAGGACGCATTGTGACACCGTGGGGACCTCATTAGTCCCCAGGGCCCATTGTGACATCCTAGGGACCTCCCTTTGTCCCCAGGGCTCATTGTGGCACCATGGGAACCCCCCCTTGTAACTGGGGACCCATTGTGACACCATGGAGACCCCCCCTTGTCCTCAGAGTCCATTGTAACATCCTGGGCACCCCCCATTGTCCCCAGGACCCATTTTGACATCCTGGCCACCCCCTTGCTCCCAGGGCCCATCGTGGCACCATGGGGACACCCCCTTTGACCCCAGAACCCATTGTAGCACCATGGCAACCAGTTTTGTCCCCAGGGCCCATTGTGACATTCTAGGACCCCACTTTCTCCCCAGGGCCTATTGTGACACCATAGGGAGCCCTCCTTATCACTGGGGACCCATTGTGACACCATGGGGACCCCCCCTTGTCCTCAGGACTCATTTTCACATCCTGGGCACCCCCCATTGTCCCCAGGGCCCATTGTGACATCCTGGGGACACTCATTGTCCCCAGGGCCCATTGTGACGTCCCAGAACCTCCTATTGTCCCCAAGGCCCATTGTGACATCCTGGGGACCCCCATAGTCCCCAGGGCCCATTGTGACATTCCAGGACCCCCCATTGTCCCCAGGGCGCATTGTGACATCCTGGGGACCCCCCCTTGTCACTGGGGCCCATTGTGACGTCCCAGGACCCCCCATTGTCCCCAGGGCCCATTGTGACATCCTGGGGATCCCTCCTTGTCCCCAGGGCCAATTGTGACGTCCCAGGACCCCACATTGTACCCAAGACCCATTGTGACATTCAGGGGACCCCCTTTGTCACTGGGGCCCATTGTGACATCCCAGGACCCCACATTGTCCCCAGGGCCCATTGTGACATCCTCGGGACCCCACTTGTACCCAGGACCCATTGTGACACTATGGGGACCCACCCTTCTTCCCAGGGCCCATTGTGACACCGTGGGTACCACCCTTGTCCGCAGGGCTCATTGTGACATCCCAGGACCCCCCATTGTCCCCAGGGCCCATTGTGACATTCAGGGGACCCCCCTTTGTCCCCAGGGCCCATTCTGATACTGTGGGGACCCCCTTTGTCCCCAGGGCATATTGTGACATCCTGGGGACGCCCTTTGTCCCCAGGACCCATTTTGACACCGTCGACACCCCCCTTTGTCCCCAGGGCCCATTGTGACATCCTGGGGACACTCCTTCTCCCCAGAGCCCATTGTGACATCCAGGGGACCCCCTGTGTCCCCAGGGCCCATTGTGACATCGCAGGACCCCCCCTGGTCCCCAGGGCCCATTGTGACATCCTGGGGACCCCCTTTGTCCCCACGGCCCATTGTGGCACCATGGGGACCCCCTTTTGTCACTGGGGCCCATTGTGACATCCCAGGACCCCACTTTGTCCCCAGGGCTTATTGTGACAGCATGGGGACCTCCCTTGTCCCCAGGGCCGACTGTGACATCCCATGACCTCCCTTTGTCCCCAGGGCCCATTGTGATATCCAGGGGACCCCCTTTGTCCCCAGAGTCCATTGTGACATCCTGGGCAACCCCATTGTCCCCAGGGCCCATTGTGACATCTGGGGGACCCCCTTGTCCCCAGGACCCATCGTGGCACCGTGGGGACCCTAATTGTCACTTGGGGCCATTGTGACACCATGGGGACCCCCCCTTTGTCTCCAGTGCCCATTGTGACATCCTGCGGACCCCCCTTTGTCCCCAGGGCCCATTTTGACATTCAGGGGACCCACCATTGTCCCCAGGGCCCATTGTGACCTTTAAGGGACCCCCATTGTTCCCAGGGCCCATTGTGACGTCCTGGGGAGCCCCCTATGTTCCCAGGGCTCATTGTGACTTTCAGGGGACCTCACCTTGTCCCCAGGGCTGATTGTGACGTCCTAGGGCCCCTCTGTGTCCCCAGGGCCCATTGTGACACTTTAGAGACCCCTCTTTGTCCCCAGGGTCCATTGTGACATCCTGGGCAACCCCATTGTCCCCAGGGCCCATTGTGACATCTGGGGGACCCCCTTGTCCCCAGGACCCATCGTGGCACCGTGGGGACCCTCCTTGTCACTTGGGCTCATTGTGACACCATGGGGACCCCCCCTTTGTCCCCAGTGCCCATTGTGACATCCTGCGGACCCCCCTTTGTCCCCAGGGCCCATTTTGACATTCAGGGGACCCACCATTGTCCCCAGGGCCTATTTTGAACTTCAAGGGACCCCCATTGTACCCAGGGCTGATTGTGACGTTCTAGGGCCCCTCTTTGTCCCGGGACCCCCCATTGTCCCCATGGCCCATTGTGACATCCTGGGGATCCCTCCTTGTACCCAGGGCCCATTGTGACGTCCCAGGACCCCCCATTGTCCCCAGGGCCCATTGTGACATCCTGGGGACCCCTCTTTGTCCTAAAGACCCATTGTGACATCCCAGGACCCCGCATTGCCCCCAGAGCCCATTGTGACATCCTGGAGACCCCCTTTGTCCCCAGGACCCATTGTGACGTCCCAGAAGCCCCCATTGTCTCCAGGGTTCATTGTTACATCCTGGGGACCCCATTGTCCCCAGGACCCATCGTGACACCATGGGGACCCTCCTTGTCACTGGGGACCCATTGTGACACCATGGGGACCCCTCCTTGTTCTCAGGGCCCATTGTGACATCCTGGGCATCCCCCTTTCTCCCCCGGGACCATTGTAACACCGTGGGGACCCCCTTTGTCCCCAGGGCCTATTGTTAAATCCCAGGACTCCCCATTGTCCCCAGGGCCCATTGTGACACCTTGGGGACCCCCTTGTCACTGGGGACCCATTGTGACACCATGGGGACCACCCCTTGTCCTCAGGGCCTATTGTGAACATCCTGGGGAACCTCCATTGTACCCAGAGCCCATTGTGAGTTCCTGGGGACCCCCTTGTCCCCAGGTCACATTTTGACATCCTGGGGAGCCTCTTTGTCCCCATGGCCCATTGTGACATCCTGGGGACCTCCTTGTCCCCAGGACCCATCCTGGGGACCTCCTTGTCCCCAGGACACATCCTGGCACCGTGGGGACCTCCCTTGTCACTGGGGACCCTTTGTGACACCATGAAGACCTCCCATTGTCCTCAGGACCCATTGAGACATCCTGGAGACCCCCTTTGTCACTGGGGACCCATTGTGACATCCCAGGAACCCCATTGTGCCAAGGTCCCATTGTGACATCCTAGGGACCTCTCTTTGTCCCCGGGGCTCATTGTGGCACCATGGGGTCCCCCTTTGTCACTGTGTCACATTGTGATATCCAAGAACCCCACTGTGTCCCCAAGGCCCATTTTGACATCCTGGGGACCCCCTTTCTCCGCAGGGCCCATTGTGACATTCAGGGGACCCCTCTTTGTCTCCAGGGCCCATTGTGACATTCTGGGGACCCCCCCTTGTCACTGGGGCCCATTGTGACTTCCCAGGACCCCCCATTGTCCCCAGGGCCCATTGTGACATCCTAGGGATCCCTGCTTGGCCCCAGGGCCCATTGTGACGTCTTAGGACACCCCATTGTCCCCAGGACCCATTGTGACATTCAGGGCAC
The DNA here is from genome assembly GCF_037038585.1 of Patagioenas fasciata. Lineage (NCBI taxonomy): Eukaryota > Metazoa > Chordata > Aves > Columbiformes > Columbidae > Patagioenas > Patagioenas fasciata. The sequence goes on along the minus strand of NW_027288557.1, from coordinate 97,439 downwards.
CCCCTTGTCCCCAGGGCCCATTGTTACATTCAGGGCACCCCCTTGTCCCCATGGCCCATTGTGACATTCAAGGGATGCCTCTTTGTACCCAGGGCACATTGTGACATCCTGGGGACCCCCCCTTGTCCCCAGGACCCATTGTGATGTCCCAGAACCCCCTATTGTCCCCAGGGCCAATTGTGACATCCTGGGGATCCCTCCTTGTCCCCAGGGCCCATTGTGACGTCCCAGGACCCCCCATTGTCCCCAGGACCCATTGTGACATTCAGGGGACCCCCTTTGTCACTGGGGCCCATTGTGACATCCCAGGACCCCACATTGTCCCCAGGACCCATTGTGACATCCTGGGGACCCCACTTGTCCCCAGGACCCATTGTGACACTATGGGGACCCCCCCTTGTTCCCAGGGCCCATTTCGACACCGTGGGTACCACCCTTGTCCGCAGGGCTCATAGTGACATCCCAGGACCCCCCTTTGTCCCCAGGGTCCATTGTGACATCCTGGGCAACCCCATTGTCCCCAGGGCCCATTGTGACATCTGGGGGACCCCCTTGTCCCCAGGACCCATTGTGACACTATGGGGACCCCGCCTTGTTCCCAGGGCCCATTTTGACACCGTGGGTACCACCCTTGTCCGCAGGGCTCATTGTGACATCCCAGGACCCCCCTTTGTCCCCAGGGCCCATTGTGACATCCAGGGGACCCCATTTGTCCCCAGAGTCCATTGTGACATCCTGGGCAACCCCATTGTCCCCAGGGCCCATTGTGACATCTGGGGGACCCCCTTGTCCCCAGGACCCATCGTGGCACCGTGGGGACCCTACTTGTCACTTGGGGCCATTGTGACACCATGGGGACCCCCCCTTTGTCCCCAGTGCCCATTGTGACATCCTGCGGACCCCCCTTTGTCCCCAGGGCCCATTTTGACATTCAGGGGACCCACCATTGTCCCCAGGGCCCATTGTGACGTCCTGGGGAGCCCCCTCTGTTCCCAGGGCTCATTGTGACTTTCAGGGGACCCCACCTTGTCCCCAGGGCTGATTGTGACGTCCTAGGGCCCCTCTGTGTCCCCAGGGCCCATCGTGACACTTTAGAGACCCCTCTTTGTCCCCAGGGCCCATTGTGACATCTTGGGGACGCCCCCTTGTCCCCAGGGCTGATTGTGACGTCCTAGGGCCCTCTGTGTCCCCAGGGCCCATTGTGACACTTTAGAGACCCCTCTTTGTCCCCAGGGCCCATTGTGACATCTTGGGGACCCCTCTTTGTCCCCAGGGCCCATTGTGACGTCCCAGGACCCCCCATTGTCCCCAGGGCCCATTGTGACATCCTGGGGATCCCTCCTTGTCCCTAGGACCCATTGTGACATCCCAGGACCCCCCATTTTCCCCAGGGCCCAGTGTGACATTCAGGGGACCCCCTTTGTCACTCTGGCCCATTGTGACATCCCAGGACCCCACATTGTCCCCAGGGCTCATTGTGACATTCAGGGGTCCCCCCCTTGTCCCCAGGGCCCATTGTGATGTCCCAGGACCCCTCAGTGTCCCCACGGCCCATTGTGACATTCTGGGGACCCCCCTTTGTCACTGGGGCTCATTGAGACATCGTGGGGACCAACTTTGTCCCCAGTGTCCATTGTGACATCCGAGGAGCCCACTTTGTCCCCAGGACCCATTTTGATATTGAGGGGAGCCACGTTTTTACCCAGGGCCCATTGTGACACCAAGGGGACCCCCCCTTGTCACTGGGGACCCATTGTGACACCATGGAGAACCCCCGCTTGTCCTCAGGGTCCATTGTGACATCTTGGGAACCTCCCATTGTCCCCAGGACCCATTGTGACATCCTGGGGACCCGCTTGCTCCCAGGGCCCATTGTGGCACCATGGGGACATACCCTTTGTCCCCAGGGACCATTGTGACATCCCAGGACCCCCCTTTGTCCCCAGGGCCCATTGTAGCACCATGGGGACCCCCTTTGACCCCAGGGCCTATTGTGGCACCATGACAACCCCTTTTGTCCCCAGGGCCCATTGTGACATTCTAGGACCCCACTTTGTCCCCAGGGCCTATTGTGGCACCATGGGGACCCCTCCTTGTCACTGGCGACCCATTGTGACACAATGGGGACCCCCCCTTGTCCTCAGGACTCGTTCTCACATCCTGGGCACTCTCCATTGTCCCCAGGGCCCATTGTGACAACCTGGGGACCCTCAATGTCCCCAGGGCCCATTGTGACATCCCAGAACCTCCTATTGTCCCCAGGGCCCATTGTGACATCCTGGGGACCCCCATTGTCCCCAGGGCCCATTGTGACATTCCAGGACCCCCCATTGTCCCCAGGGCCCATTGTGACATCCTGGGGACCCCGCCTTATCACTGGGGCCCATTGTGACGTCCCAGGACCCCCCATTGTCCCCAGGGCCCATTGTGACATCCTGGGGATCCCTGCTTGGCCCCAGGGCCCATTGTGACGTCTTAGGACCCCCTATTGTTCCCAGGGCCCATTGTGACATTCAGGGCACCCCCTTGTCCCCAGGGCCCATTGTGACATTCAGGGGATGCCTCTTTCTACCCAGGGCACATTGTGACATCCTGGGGACCCCCCCTTGTCCCCAGGGCCCATTGTGACATCCCAGGACCCCCTATTGTCCCCAGGGCCCATTGTGACATCCTGGGGATCCCTCCTTGTCTCCAGGGCCCATTGTGACGTCCCAGGACCCCCCATTGTCCACCAGGACCCATTGTGACATCCAGAACCTCCTATTGTCCCCAGGGCCCATTGTGACATCCTGGGGACCCCCATTGTCCCCAGGGCCCATTGTGACATCCACTGCACCTCCTTGTCCCCAGGGCCCATTGTGACATTCAGGGGACCCCTCTTTGTCCCCAGGGCCCATTGTGACATCCTGGGGACCCCCCCTTGTCACTGGGGCCCATTGTGACGTCCCAGGACCCCCCATTGTCCCCAGGGCCCATTGTGACATTCAGGGGACGCCTCTTTGTACCCAGGGCACATTGTGACATCCTGGGGACCCCCCCCTTGTCCCCAGGGCTCATTGTGACATCCTGGGGATCCCTCCTTGTCCCCAGGGCCCATTGTGACATCCTGGGGACCCCTTTTGTCCCCACGGACCATTGTGGCACCATGGGGACCCCCTTTGTCACTGGGGCCCATTGTGACATCCCAGGACCCCAGTTTGTCCCCAGGGCTTATTGTGACACCATGGGGACCTCCCTTGTCCCCAGGGCCCATTGTGACATCCCATGACCCCCCTTTGTCCCCAGTGCTATTGTGAAATCCTGGGGACCTCCTTTGTGCCCAGGGCCCATTGTGGCACCATGGGGAACCCCTTTGTCACTGGGGGCCATTGTGACATTCCAGAATTCCACTTTGTCCCCAGGGCTCGTTCTGACACCTTGGGGACTCCCATTGTCCCCAGGGCCCATTGTGACATCCTGGGGATCCCCCTTTGTCCCCAGGGTCCATTGTGACATCCTGGGCAACCCCATTGTCCCCAGGGCCCATTGTGACATCTGGGGGACCCCCTTGTCCCCAGGACCCATCGTGGCACCGTGGGGCCCCCCTTGTCACTTGGGCCCATTGTGACACCATGGGGACGCCCCCTTTGTCCCCAGTGCCCATTGTGACATCCTGCGGACCCCCCTTTGTCCCCAGGGCCCATTTTGTCATTCAGGGGACCCACCATTGTCCCCAGGGCCCATTGTGACCTTCAAGGGACCCCCATTGTTCCCAGGGCCCATTGTGACGTCCTGGGGAGCCCCCTCTGTTCCCAGGGCTCATTGTGACTTTCAGGGGAACCCCCCCTTGTCCCCAGGGCTGATTGTGACATCCTAGGGCCCCTCTGTGTCCGCAGGGCCCATCGTGACACTTTAGAGACCCCTCTTTGTCCCCAGGGCCCATTGTGACATCCTGGGGACCCCCCCTTGTCCCCAGAGCCCATTGTGACGTCCCAGGACCCCCCATTGTCTCCAGGGCCCATTGTGACATCCTGGGGATCCCTCCTTGTCCCCAGGGCCCATTGTGACGTCCCAGGACCCCCCATTGTCCCCAGGGCCCATTGTGACATCCTCAGCACCCCCTTGTCCCCAGGGCCCATTGTGACATTCAGGGGACCCCTCTTTGTCCCCAAGACCCATTGTGACATCCTGGGGACCCCTCTTGTCCTCAGGGCCCATTGTGACGTCCCAGGACCCCCCCATTGTTCCCAGGACCCATTGTGACATTCAGGGGACCCCCTTTGTCACTGGGGCCCATTGTGTCATCCTGGGGATCCCTCCTTGTCCCCAGGGCCTATTGTGACGTCCCAGGACCCCCCATTGTCCCCAGGGCCCATTGTGACATTCAGGGGACCGCCTTTGTCACTGGGGCCAATTGTGACATCCCAGGACCCCACATTGTCCCCAGGGCCCATTGTGACATTCAGGGGACCCCCTTTGTCTCCAAAACCCATTGTGACGTCCCAGGACCCCCCATTGTCCCCAGGGCCCATTGTTACATCCTGGGGACCCCCTTGTCCCCAAGACCCATCGTGACACCATGGGGACCCTCCTTGTCACTGGGGACCTGTTGTGACACCATGGGGACCCCCCCTTGTCCTCAGGGCCCATTGTGACATCCTGGGCATCCCTTTTTTTCCCCCGGGACCATTGTAACACTGTGGGGACCCCCTTTGTCCCCAGGGCCCATTGTGACACTGTGGGGACCCCCTTGTCCTCAGGGCCTATTGTTACGTCCCAGGACCCCCCATTGTCCCCAGGGCCCATTGTGACACCTTGGGGACCCCCTTGTCACTGGAGACCCATTGTGACAGCATGGGGACCACCCCTTGTCCTCAGGGCCTATTGTGAACATCCTGGGGAACCTCCATTGTCCCCAGAGCCCATTGTGAGTTCCTGGAGACCCCCTTGTCCCCAGGTCCCATTGTGACATCCTGGGAACCCCCCTTTTCCCCAGGGCCCATTGTGACATCCTCGGCACCCCCTTGTCCCCAGGGCCCATTGTGACATTCAGGGGACCCCTCTTTGTCTCCAGGGCCCATTGTGACATCCTGGGGACCCCTTCTTGTCCCTAGGGCCCATTGTGACGTCCCAGGACCCCCCATTGTCCCAAGGGCCCATTGTGACATCCTGGGGACCCCCCTTTGTCTCCAGGACATATTGTGACACCGTGGGGACCTCATTAGTCCCCAGGGCCCATTGTGACTTCCTAGGGATCTCCTCTTGTCCCCAGGGCCCATTGTGACGTCCTAGGACCCCCCATTGTCCCCAGGGCCCATTGTGACCTCCTCGGCACCCCCTTGTCCCTAGTGCCCATTGTGACATTCACGGGACTCCCCTTTGTCCCCAGGGCCCATTCTGATATGGTGGGGACCCCCTTTGTCCCCAGGGCCAATAGTGACATCCTGGGGACGCCCTTTGTCCCCAGGGCCCATTTTGACACCGTCGACACCCCCCTTTGTCCCCAGGGCCCATTGTGACATCCTGGACCCTCCTTGTACCCAGAGCCCATTGTGACATGCACGGGACCCCCTTTGTCCCCAGGGCCCATTGTGGCACCATGGGGACCCCCTTTGTCACTGGGGCCCATTTTGACATCCTGGGGACGCCCCTTTGTCCCCAGGGCCCATTGTGACATCCTAGGGTCCCCCCTTTGTCCCTAGGGCCCATTGAAATGTCCCAGGACCACCCTTTGTCCCCAGGGTTCATTGTGACATCCTGGGGACCCCATTTGTCCCCACGGCCAATTGTGGCACCATGGGGACCCCCTTTGTCACCGGGGCCCATTGTGACATCCCAGGACCCCCCTTTATCCCCAGTGCTATTGCGAAATCCTGGGGACCCCTTTTGTCCCCAGGGCCCATTGTGGCACCATGGGGAACCCCTTTGTCACTGGGGGCCATTGTGACATTCCAGGATTCCACTTTGTCCCCAGGACTCGTTCTGACACGTTGGGGACTCCCATTGTCCCCAGGGCCCATTGTGACATCCTGGGCAACCCCATTGTCCCCAGGGCCCATTGTGACATCTGGGGGACGCCCTTGTCCCCAGGACCCATCGTGGCACCGTGGGGACCCTCCTTGTCACTTCGGCCCATTGTGACACCATGGGGACCCCCCCTTTGTCTCCAGTACCCATTGTGACATCCTGGGGATCCCTCCTTGTCCCCGGGGCCCATTGTGACGTCCCAGGACCCCCCATTGTCCCCAGGACCCATTGTGACATTCAGGGGACCCCACTTGTCCCCAGGACCCATTGTGACACTATGGGGTACCCCCTTGTGCCCAGAGCCCACTGTGACACTGTGGGTACCACCCTTGTCCGCAGGGCTCATTGTGACATCCCAGGACCCCCCATTGTCCCCAGGGCCCATTGTGACATCCCAGGACCCCCCTTTGTCCCCAGGGCCCATTTTGACATTCAGGGGACCCACCATTGTCCCCAGGGCCCATTGTGACCTTCAAGGGACCCCCATTGTTCCCAGGGCCCATTGTGACGTCCCAGGACCCCCCATTGTTCCCAGGGCCCATTGTGACGTCCTGGGGAGCCCCCTCTGTTCCCAGGGCTCATTGTGACTTTCAGGGGACCCCCCCTTGTCCCTAGGGCTGATTGTGACATCCTAGGGCCCTCTGTGTCCCCAGGGCCCATTGTGACACTTTAGAGACCCCTCTTTGTCCCCAGGGCCATTGTGACATTCCTGGGGACCCCCTCTTGTCCCCAGGGCCCATTGTGACGTCCCAGGACCCCCCATTGTCCCCAGGGCCCATTGTGACATCCTCGGTACCCCCTTGTCCCCAGGGCCCATTGTGACATTCAGGGGACCCCACTTTGTCCCCAGGGCCCATTGTGACATCCTGGGGACCCCCTCTTGTCCCCAGGGCCCATTGTGACGTCCCAGGACCCCCCATTGTCCCCAGGGCCCATTGTGACATCTTGGGGATCCCTCCTTGTCCCCAGGGCCCATTGTGACGTTCCAGGACCCCCCGTTGTCCCCAGGGCCCATTGTGACATTCAGGGACCCCCTTTGTCACTGGGGCCCATTGTGACATCCCAGGACCCCCCCTTGTTCCCAGGGCCCATTGTGACATCCTGGGGACCCCCTTTGTCACCGGGGCCATTGTGATGTCCCAGGACCCCGCATTGTCCCCAGGGCCCATTGTGACATCCTGGAGACCCCCTTTGTCTCCAGGGCCCATTGTGACGTCCCAGGACCCCCCATTGTCCCCAGGGTCCATTGTTACATCCTGGGGACCCCCTTGTCCCCAGGACCCATCGTGACACCATGGGGACCCTCCTTGTCACTGGGGACCCATTGTGACACCATGGGGACCCCCCCTTGTCCTCAGGGCCCATTGTGACATCCTGGGCATCCCCCTTTCTCCCCCGGGACCATTGTGATACTGTGGGGAACCTCCTTGTCCCCAGGGCCTATTGTTACGTCCCAGGAACCCCATTGTCCCCAGGGCCCATTGTGACACTTTGTGGACCCCCTTGTCACTGGAGACCCATTGTGACAGCATGGGGACCACCCCTTGTCCTCAGGGCCTATTGTGAACATCCTGGGGAACCTCCATTGTCCCCAGAGCCCATTGTGAGTTCCTGGAGACCCCCTTGTCCCCAGGTCCCATTGTGACATCCTGGGGAGCCTCTTTGTCCCCAGGGCCCATTGTGACATCCTGGGGACCTCCTTGTCCCCAGGACTCATCCTGGCACCGTGGAGACCTTCCTTGTCACTGGGGACCCATTGTGACACCATGGGGACCTCCCATTGTCCTCAGGGCCCATTGAGACATCCTGGGGACCTCCTTTGTCACTGAGGACCCATTGTGACATCCCAGGAACCCCATTGTCCCAAGGGCCCATTGTGACATCCTGGGGACCCCCCTTTGTCTCCAGGACATATTGTGACACCGTGGGGACCACATTAGTCCCCAGGGCCCATTGTGACATCCTAGGGATCCTCTCTTGTCCCCAGGGCCCATTGTGACGTCCCAGGATCCCCCATTGTCCCCAGGGCCCATTGTGACCTCCTCGGCACCCCCTTGTCCCTAGGGCCCATTGTGACATTCACGGGACCCCCCTTTGTCCCCAGGGCCCATTCTGATATGGTGGGGACCCCCTTTGTCCCCAGGGCCCATTTTGACACCGTCGACACCCCCCTTTGTCCCCAGGGCCCATTGTGACATCCTGGGGACCCTCCTTGTCCCCAGAGCCCATTGTGACATCCAGGGGACCCCCTTTGTCCCCAGGGCCCATTGTGGCACCATGGGGACCCCCTTTGTCACTGGGGCCCATTGTGACATCCCAAGACCCCCCTTTGTCCCCAGGGCCCATTGTGGCACCATGGGGACCCCCTTTGTCACTGGAGCCCATTGTGACATCCCAGGACCCCACTTTGTCCCCAGGGCCCATTGTGACATCCCATAACCCCCCTTAATCCCCAGTGCTATTGTGAATTCCTGGGGACCCCTTTTGTCCCCATGGCCCATTGTGGCACCATGGGGAACCCCTTTGTCACTGGGGGCATTGTGACATTTCAGGATTCCACTTTGTCCCCAGGGCTCGTTCTGACACCTTCGGGACTCCCATTGTCTCCAGGGCCCATTGTGACATCCTGGGCAACCCCATTTTCCCCAGGGCCCATTGTGACATCTGGGGGACGCCCTTGTCCCCAGGACCCATCGTGGCACCGTGGGGACCCTCCTTGTCACTTGGACCCATTGTGACACCATGGGGACCCCCGCTTTGTCTCCAGTACCCATTGTGACATCCTGGGGATCCCTCCTTGTCCCCAGGGCCCATTGTGACGTCCTAGGACTCCCCATTGTCCCCAGGACCCATTGTGACATTCAGGGGACCCCCTTTGTCACTGGGGCCCATTGTGAAATCCCAGGACCCCCCATTGTCCCCAGGGCCCATTGTGACATCCTGGGGACTCCACTTTTCCCCAGGACCCATTGTGACACTATGGGGAACCCCCTTGTGCCCAGAGCCCACTGTGACACTGTGGGTACCACCCTTGTCCGCAGGGCTCATTGTGACATCCCAGGACCCCCCATTGTCCCCAGGGCCCATTGTGACATTCTAGGACCCCCCTTTGTCCCCAGGTCTATTTGTGACACCATGGGGACCCCTCCTTGTCACTGGGGACCCATTGTGACACCATGGGGACCCCCCCTTGTCCTCAGGACTCATTCTCACATTCTGGGCACCCCCCATTGTCCCCAGGGCCCATTGTGACATCCTGGGGACCCCCATTTTCCCCAGGGCCCATTGTGACATTCCAGGACACCCCATTGTCCCCAGGGCCCATTGTGACATCCTCGGCACCCCCTTGTCCCCAGGGCCCATTGTGACATCCTGGGGACCCCCCCTTGTCCCCAGGGCCCATTGTGACGTCCCAGGACCCCCCCTTGTCTCTAGGGCCCATTGTGACATTCAGGGGAACCCTCTTTGTCCCCAGGGCCCATTGTGACATCCTGGGGATCCCTCCTTGTCCCCAGGGCGCATTGTGACGTCTCAGGACCCGCCATTGTCCCCAAGACCCATTGTGACATTCAGGGGACCCCCTTTGTCACTGGGGCCCATTGTGACATCCCAGGACCCCACATTGTCCCCAGGGCCCATTGTGACATCCTGGGGACCCCCCCTTGTCCCCAGGGCCCATTGTTACGTCCCAGGACCCCCCCTTGTCCCCAGGGCCCATTGTGACATTCAGGGGACCCCACATTTTCCCCAGGACCCATTGTGACATCCTGGGGACCCCCTTTGTCACTGGGGCCCATTGTGACATCCCAGGACCCCACATTGTCCCCAGGGCCCATTGTGACATCCTGGGGACCCCACTTGTCCCCAGGGCCCATTGTGACACTGTGGGTACCACCCTTGTCTTCAAGGCTCATTGTGACATCCCAGGACCCCCCATTGTCCACAGGGCCCATTGTGACATTCAGGGGATCCCCCTTTGTCCCCAGGGCCCATTCTGATACCGTGGGGACCCCCTTTGTCCCCAGGGCCCATTGTTACATCCCGGGGACGCTCTTTGTCCCCAGGACCCATTATGACATCCTGGGGACCCTCCTTGTCCCCAGAGCCCATTGTGACATCCAGGGGACCCCCATTGTCCCCAGGGCCCATTGTGACATCCTGGGGACCCCCATTTTCCCCAGGGCCCATTGTGACATTCCAGGACACCCCATTGTCCCCAGAGCCCATTGTGACATCCTCGGCACCCCCTTGTCCCCAGGGCCCATTGTGACATCCTGGGGACCCCCCCTTGTCCCCAGGGCCCATTGTGACGTCCCAGGACCCCCCCTTGTCTCTAGGGCCCATTGTGACATTCAGGGGACCCCTCTTTGTCCCCAGGGCCCATTGTGACATCCTGGGGATCCCTCCTTGTCCCCAGGGCCCATTGTGACGTCTCAGGACCCGCCATTGTCCCCAAGACCCATTGTGACATTCAGGGGACCCCCTTTGTCACTGGGGCCCATTGTGACATCCCAGGACCCCCCATTGTCCCCAGGGCCCATTGTGACATCCTGGGGACCCCCCCTTGTCCCCAGGGCCCATTGTTACGTCCCAGGACCCCCCCTTGTCCCCAGGGCCCATTGTGACATTCAGGGGACCCCACATTGTCCCCAGGACCCATTGTGACATCCTGGGGACCCCCTTTGTCACTGGGGCCCATTGTGACATCCCAGGACCCGACATTGTCCCCAGGGCCCATTGTGACATCCTGGGGACCCCACTTGTCCCCAGGGCCCATTGTGACACTGTGGGTACCACCCTTGTCTTCAAGGCTCATTGTGACATCCCAGGACCCCCCATTCTCCACAGGGCCCATTGTGACATTCAGGGGATCCCCCTTTGTCCCCAGGGCCCATTCTGATACCGTGGGGACCCCCTTTGTCCCCAGGGCCCATTGTTACATCCCGGGGACGCTCTTTGTCCCCAGGACCCATTATGACATCCTGGGGACCCTCCTTGTCCCCAGAGCCCATTGTGACATCCAGGGGACCCCCTTTGTCCCCAGGGCCCATTGTGGCACCATAGGGACCCACTTTGTCACTAGGGCCCATTGTGACATCCCAGGACCCTCCCTGGTCCCCAGGACCCATTGTGACATCCTGGGGACCCCCTTTGTCCCAAGACTTCATTGTGACATCCTGGGGACCCCCCTTGTCCTCAGGGTCCATTGTGACAGCCCAGGACCTTACTTTGTCCCCAGGGCCCATTGTGATATCTGGGGGACCCCCTTGTTCCCAGGGCCCATTGTGACATCCTGGAGACCCCCCCTTGTCCCCAGGGCCCATTGTGAGGTCCCAGGACCCCCCATTGTCTCCAGGGCCCATTGTGACATCCTGGGGATCCCTCCTTGTCCCCAGGGCCCATTGTGACATCCCAGGATCCCCCATTGTCCCCAGGGCCCACTGTGACATCCGGCGGACCCCCCTTTGTCCCTAGGGCCCATTGTGACATCCTGGGGACCCGTTTCTCCCCAGGGCGCATTGTGACATTCTAGGACCCCACTTTATCCCCAGGGCCTATTGTGACATCCGGCGGACCCCCCTTTGTCCCTAGGGCCCATTGTGACATCCTGGGGACCCGTTTCTCCCCAGGGCGCATTGTGACATTCTAGGACCCCACTTTATCCCCAGGGCCTATTGTGACACCATGGGGACCCCATCTTGTCGTCAGGACGCATTCTCACATCCTGGGAACCCCCCATTGTCCCCAGGGCCCATTGTGACATTCTGGGGACCCTCATTGTCCCCAGGGCCCATTGTGACATCCTGGGGACACCCATTGTCCCCAGGGCCCATTGTGACATCTGGGGGACGCCCTTGTCCCCAGGAACCATCGTGGCACCGTGGGGACCCTCCTTGTCACTTGGGCCCATTGTGACACCATGGGGACCCCCACTTTGTCCCCAGTGCCCATTGTGACATCCTGCAGACCCCCCTTTGTCCCCAGGGCCCATTGTGACATTTAGGGGACCCACCATTGTCCTCAGTGCCCATTGTGAGTTCCCAGGACCCCCCATTGTCCCCAGGGCCCATTGTGACATCCTCGGCACCCCCTTGTCCCCAGGGCCCGTTGTGACATTCAGGGGACCCCTCTTTGTCCCCAGGGCCCATTGTGACATCCTGGGGACCCCCCCTTGACCCCAGGGCCCATTGTGATGTCCCAGGACCCGCCATTGTCCCCAGGGCCCAATGTGACATCCTGGGGATCCCTCCTTGTCCCCAGGGCCCATTGTGGCGTCCCAGGACCCCCCTTTGTCCCCAGGGCCCATTGTGACATTCAGGGGCCCCCGTTTGTCACGAGGGCCCATTGTGACATCCCAGGACCCCACATTGTCCCCAGGGCCCATTGTGACTTTCAGGGGACCCCACTTCTCCCCAGGACCCATTGTGACACTATAGGGACCCCCCCTTGTGCCCAGTGACCATTGTGACACCGTGGGTACCACCCTTGTCCGCAGGGCCCATTGTGACATCCTGGGGACACCCCCTTGTCCCCAGGGCCCATTGTGACATCCTGGGAATCCCCCATTGTCCCCAGGGCCCATTGTGACATCCTCGGCACCCCCTTGTCCCCAGGGCCCATTGTGACATTCAGGGGACCCCTCTTTGTCCCCAGGGCCCATTGTGACATCCTGGGGACCCCCCCTTGTCCCCAGGGCCCATTGTGATGTCCCAGGACCCCCCATTGTCCCCAGGACCCATTCTGACATTCAGGGGACCCCCTTTGTCACTGGGGCCCATTGTGACATCCTGCGGACCCCCCTTTGTCCCCAGGGCCCATTTTGACATTCAGGGGACCCCCCATTTTCCCCAGGGCCCATTGTGACATCCTCGGCACCCCCTTGTCCCCAGGGCCCATTGTGACATTCAGGGGACCCCACATTGTCCCCAGGGCCCATTGTTACATCCTGGGGACCCCACTTGTCCCCAGGGCCCATTGTTACACCGTGGGTACCACCCTTGTCTGCAGGGCTCATTGTGACATCCCAGGACCCCCCATTGTCCCCAGGGCCCATTCTGATACCGTGGGGACCCCCTTTGTCCCCAGGGCCCATTGTGACATGCTGGGGACGCTCTTTGTCCCCAGGGCCCATTGTGACATCTTGGGGACCCTCCTTGTCCCCAGAGCCCATTGTGACATCCAGGGGACCCACTTTGTCCCCAGGGCCTATTGTGACACCATGGGGACCCCTCCTTGTCACTGGGGACTCATTGTGACACCATGGGGACCCCCCCTTGTCCTCAGGACTCATTTGCACATCCTGGACACCCCCCATTGTCCCCAGGGCCCATTGTGACATCCACTGCACCCCCTTGTCCCCAGGGCCCATTGTGACATTCAGGGGACCCCTCTTTGTCCCCAGGGCCCATTGTGACATCCTGGGGACCCCCCCTTGTCCCCAGGGCCCATTGTGACGTCCCAGGACCCCCCACTGTCCCCAGGGGCCATTGTGACATCCTGGGGACCCCACTTGTCCCCAGGACCCATTGTGACACTATGGAGACCCCCCCTTGTGCCCAGGGCCCATTGTGACACCGTGGGTACCACCCTTGTCTGCAGGGCTCATTGTGACATCCCAGGACCCCCCATTGTCCCCAGGGCCCATTGTGACATTCAGAGGACCTCCTTTGTCCCCAGGGCCCATTGTGACATTCAGGGGACCCCCTTTGTCCCCAGGGCCCATTGTGACATTCAGGGGACCCCCTTTGTCACTGGGGCCCATTGTGACATCCCAGGACCCCACATTGTCCCCAGGGCCCATTGTGACATTCAGGGGTCCCCCCCTTGTCCCCAGGACCCATTGTGATGTCCCAGGACCCCTCATTGTCCCCACGGCCCATTGTGACATCCTGGGTACCCCCCTTTGTCACTGGGGCTCATTGAGACATCGTGGGGACCAACTTTGTCCCCTGGCCCATTGTGACGTCCCAGGACCTCCCGTTGTCCTCAGTGTCCATTGTGACATCCAAGGAGCCCACTTTGTCCCCAGGACCCATTTTGATATTGAGGGGAGCCACGTTTGTCCCCAGGGCCCATTGTGACACCATGGGGACCCCCCCTTGTCACTGGAGACCCATTGTGACACCATGGAGACCCCCGCTTGTCCTCAGGGTCCATTGTGACATCTTGGGCACCTCCCATTGACCCCAGGACCCATTGTGACACCATGGGGACCCCCCCTTGTCACTGGGGACCCATTGTTACACCATGGAGACCCCGCTTGTCCTCAGGGACCATTGTGACATCTTGGGCACTTCCCATTGTCCCCAGGACCCATTGTGACATCCTCGGTACCCCACTTGTCCCCAGAGCCCATTGTGACATCCTGGGGACCCCCCTTGTCCCCAGGGCCCATTGTGACGTCCCAGGACCCCCCTTTGTCTCCAGGGCCCATTGTGACATCCTGGGGACCCTCCTTGTCCCCAGAGCCCATTGCGACATCCTGGGGACCCCCTTTGTCCCCAGGGCCCATTGTGGCACCATGAGGACCCTCTTTGTCACTGGGGCCCATTGTGACATCCCAGGACCCCCCTTTGTCCCCAGGGCCCATTGTGACATCCTGGGGACCCCCATTGTCCCCAGGGCCCATTGTGACATCCTGGGGATCCCTCCTTGTCCCCAGGGCCCATTGTGACAGCCCAGGACCTTACTTTGTCCCCAGGGCCCATTGTGACATTCAGGGGACCCTCTTTGTCGCTGGGGCCCATTGTGACATCCCAGGACCCCACATTGTCCCCAGGGCCCATTGTGACATTCAGGGGTCCCCCCCTTGTCCCCAGGACCCATTGTGATGTCCCAGGACCCCTCATTGTCCCCACGGCCCATTGTGACATCCTGGGTACCCCCCTTTGTCACTGGGGCTCATTGAGACATCGTGGGGACCAACTTTGTCCCCAGGGCCCATTGTGACGTCCCAGGACCTCCCGTTGTCCCCAGTGTCCATTGTGACATCCGAGGAGCCCACTTTGTCCCCAGGACCCATTTTGATATTGAGGGGAGCCATGTTTGTCCCCAGGGCCCATTGTGACACCATGGGGACCCCCCCTTGTCACTGGAGACCCATTGTGACACCATGGAGACCCCCGCTTGTCCTCAGGGTTCATTGTGACATCTTGGGCACCTCCCATTGACCCCAGGACCCATTGTGACACCATGGGGACCCCGCCTTGTCACTGGGGACCCATTGTGACACCATGGAGACCCCCGCTTGTCCTCAGGGACCATTGTGACATCTTGGGCACCTCCCATTGTCCCCGGGACCCATTGTGACATCCTGGGGACATCCCCTTTGTCCCTAGGGCCCATTGTGACATCCCAGAACCTCCTATTGTCCCCAGGGCCCATTGTGACATCCTGGGGACCCCCATTGTCCCCAGGGCCCATTGTGACGTCTTAGGACCCCCCATTGTCTCCAGGGCCCATTGTGACATTCAGGGCACCCCCTTGTCCCCAGGGACCATTGTGACATTCACGGGACCCCCCTTTGTCCCCAGGGCCCATTCTGATATGGTGGGGACCCCCTTTGTCCCCAGGGCCCATTGTGACATCCTGGGGACGCCCTTTGTCCCCAGGGCCCATTTTGACACCGTCGACACCCCCCTTTGTCCCCAGGGCCCATTGTGACATCCTGGGGACCCTCCTTGTCCCCAGAGCCCATTGTGACATCCAGGGGACCCCCTTTGTCCCCAGGGCCCATTGTGGCACCATGGGGACCCCCTTTGTCACTGGGGCCTATTGTGACATCCCAGGAGCCCCCTTTGTCCCCAGGGCCCATTGTGACATCCTGGGGACCCCCATTGTCCCTAGGGCCCATTGTGACATTCCAGGACCCCCCTTTGTCCCCAGGGCCCATTTTGACATTCAGGGGACCCACCATTGTCCTCAGGGCCCATTGTGACATCTGGGGGACCGCCTTGTCCCCAGGACCCATCGTGGTACCGTGGATACACTCCTTGTCACTTGGGCCCATTGTGACACCATGGGGACCCCCCATTAATCCCCAGGGCCCATTTTGACATTCAGGGGACCCACCATTGTCCTCAGGGCCCATTGTGAGGTCCCAGGACCCCCCTTTGTCCCCAGTGCCCATTGTGACATCCTGCGGACCCCCCTTTGTCCCCAGGGCCCATTTTGACATTCAGGGGACCCACCATTGTCCTCAGGGCCCATTGTGAGGTCCCAGGACCCCCCATTGTCCCCAGGGCCCACTGTGACATCCTCGGCACCTCCTTGTCCCCAGGGCCCATTGTGACCTTCAAGGGACCCCCATTGTTCCCAGGGCCCATTGTGATGTCCTGGGGAGCCCCCTCTGTTCCCAGGGCTCATTGTGACTTTCAGGGGACCCCCCCTTGTCCCCAGGGCTGATTGTGACGTCCTTGGGCCCGTCTGTGTCCACAGGGCCCATTGTGACACTTTAGAGACCCCTCTTTGTCCCCAGGGCCCATTGTGACATCCTGGAGACCCCCCCTTGTCCCCAGGGCCCATTGTGACCTTCAAGCGACCCCCATTGTTCCCAGGGCCCATTGTGACGTCCTGGGGAGCCCCCTCTGTTCCCAGGGCTCATTGTGACTTTCAGGGGAACCCCCCCTTGTCCCCAGGGCTGATTGTGACGTCCTAGGGCCCCTCTGTGTCCCCAGGGCCCATCGTGACACTTTAGAGACCCCTCTTTGTCCCCAAGGCCCATTGTGACATCCTGGGGACCTCCCCTGTCCCCAGAGCCCATTGTGACGTCCCAGGACCCCCCATTGTCTCCAGGGCCCATTGTGACATCCTGGGGATCCCTCCTTGTCCCCAGAGCCCATTGTGACGTCCCAGGACCCCCCATTGTCTCCAGGGCCCATTGTGACATCCTGGGGATCCCTCCTTGTCCCCAGGGCACATTGTGACGTCCCAGGACCCCCAATTGTTCCCAGGGCCCATTGTGACATCCTGGGGATCCCTCCTTGTCCCCAGGGCCCATTGTGACGTCCCAGGACCCCCCATTGTCCCCAGGGCCCATTGTGACATCCTCGGCACCCCCTTGTCCCCAGGGCCCATTGTGACATTCAGGGGACCCCTCTTTGTCCCCAGGGCCCATTGTGACATCCTGGAGACCCCCCCTTGTCCCCAGGGCCCATTGTGACGTCCCAGGACCCCCCATTGTTCCCAGGGCCCATTGTGACATCCTCGGCACCCCCTTGTCCCCAGGGCCCATTGTGACATTCAGGGGACCCCTCTTTGTCCCCAGGGCTCATTGTGACATCCTGGGGACCCCCCCTTGTCCCCAGAGCCCATTGTGACGTCCCAGGACCCCCCATTGTCTCCAGGGCCCATTGTGACATCCTGGGGATCCCTCCTTGTCCCCAGGGCCCATTGTGACGTCCCAGGACCCCCCATTGTTCCCAGGGCCCATTGTGACATCCTGGGGATCCCTCCTTGTCCCCAGGGCCCATTGTGACGTCCCAGGACCCCCCATTGTCCCCAGGGCCCATTGTGACATCCTCGGCACCCCCTTGTCCCCAGGGCCCATTGTGACATTCAGGGGACCCCTCTTTGTCCCCAGGGCCCATTGTGACATCCTGGAGACCCCCCCTTGTCCCCAGGGCCCATTGTGACGTCCCAGGACCCCCCATTGTT
The DNA here is from genome assembly GCF_037038585.1 of Patagioenas fasciata. Lineage (NCBI taxonomy): Eukaryota > Metazoa > Chordata > Aves > Columbiformes > Columbidae > Patagioenas > Patagioenas fasciata. The sequence continues at coordinate 79,778 of NW_027288557.1, read as the reverse complement.
CCCAGGGCCCATTGTGACGTCCTGGGGAGCCCCCTCTGTTCCCAGGGCTCGTGACTTTCAGGGAACCCCCCCTTTTCCCCAGGGCTTATTGTGACATCCTAGAGCCCCTCTGTGTCCCCAGGGCCCATTGTGACACTTTAGAGACCCCTCTTTGTCCCCAGGGCCGTTGTGACATCCTGGGGACCCCCCCTTGTCCCCAGGGCCCATTGTGACGTCCCAGGACCCCCCATTGTCCCCAGGGCCCATTGTGACATCCTCGGCACCCCCTTGTCCCCAGGGCCCATTGTGACATTCAGGGGACCCCTCTTTGTCCCCAGGGCCCATTGTAACATCCTGGGGACCCCCTCTTGTCCCCAGGGCCCATTGTGACGTCCCAGGACCCCCCATTGTCCCCAGGGCCCATTGTGACATCCTGGGGAACCCTCCTTGTCCCCAGGGCCCATTGTGACGTCCCAGGACCCCCCATTGTCCCCAGGGCCCATTGTGACATTCAGGGGACCCCTTTTGTCACTGGGGCCCATTGTGACATCCCAGGACCCCCTCTGTCCCCAGAACCTATTGTGACATCCTGGAGACCCCCTTTGTCTCCAGGGCCCATTGTGACGTCTGAGGACCCCCCATTGTCCCCAGGGTCCATTGTTACATCCTGGGGACCCCCTTGTCCCCAGGACCCATCGTGACACCATGGGGACCCTCCTTGTCACTGGGGACCCATTGTGACACCATGGGTACCCCCCGTTGTCCTAATGGGCCATTGTGACATCCTGGGCATCCCCCTTTGTCCCCCGGGACCATTGTAACACCGTGCGGACCCCCTTTGTCCCCAGGGCCCATTGTGACACTGTGGGGAACCCCCTTGTCCCCAGGGCCTATTGTTACGTCCCAGGACCCCCCATTGTCCCCAGGGCCCATTGTGACACCTTGGGGACCCCCTTGTCACTGGAGACCCATTGTGACAGCATGGGGACCACCCCTTGTCCTCAGGGCCTATTGTGAACATCCTGGGGAACCTTCATTGTCCCCAGAGCCCATTGTGAGTTCCAGGTGACCCCCTTGTCCCCAGGTCCCATTGTGACATCCTGGGGAGCCTCTTTGTCCCCAGGGCCCATTGAGACATCCTGGGGACCCCCTTTGTCCCCAGGGCCCATTGTGACATCCCAGGAACCCCATTGTCCCCAGGGCCCATTGTGACATCCTGGGGACCCCCCTTTGTCTCCAGGACATATTGTGACACCGTGGGGACCACATTAGTCCCCAGGGCCCATTGTGACATCCTAGGGATCCCCGCTTGTCCCCAGGGCCCATTGTGACATCCCAGGACCCCCCATTGTCCCCAGGGCCCATTGTGACCCCCTCGGCACCCCCTTGTCCCTAGGGCCCATTGTGACATTCACGGGACCCCCCTTTGTCCCCAGGGCCCATTCTGATATGGTGGGGACCCCCTTTGACCCCAGAGCCCATTGTGACATCCTGGGGACGCCCTTTGTCCCCAGGGCCCATTTTGACACCGTCGACACCCCCCTTTGTCCGCAGGGCCCATTGTGACATCCTGGGGACCCTCCTTGTCCCCAGAGCCCATTGTGACATCCAGGGGACCCCCTTTGTCCCCAGGGCCCATTGAAATGTCCCAGGACCACCGTTTGTCCCCAGGGTTCATTGTGACATCCTGGGGACCCCATTTGTCTCCACGGCCCATTGTGGCACCATGGGGACCCCCTTTGTCACTGGGGCCCATTGTGACATCCTAGGACCCCACTTTGTCCCCAGGGCTTATTGTGACACCATGGGGATCTCCCTTGTCCCCAGGGCCCATTGTGACATCCCATGACCCCCCTTTATCCCCAGTGCTATTGTGAAATCCTGGGGACCCCTTTTGTCCCCAGGGCCCATTGTGGCACCATGGGGAACCCCTTTGTCACTGGGGGCAATTGTGACATTTCAGGATTCCACTTTGTCCCCAGGGCTCGTTCTGACACCTTGGGGACTCTCATTGTCCCCAGGGCTCATTGTGACATCCTGGGGATCCCCCTTTGTCCCCAGGGCCCATTGTGACATATGGGGAACGCCCTTGTCCCCAGGACCCATCATGGCACCGTGGGGACCCTCATTGTCACTTGGGCCCATTGTGACACCATGGGGACCCCCCCTTTGTCTCCAGTACCCATTGTGACATCCTGGGGATCCCTCCTTGTCCCCAGGGCCCATTGTGACGTCCCAGGACCCGCCATTGTCCCCAGGACCCATTGTGACATTCAGGGGACCCCACTTGTCCCCAGTACCCATTGTGACACTATGGGGACCCCCCCTTGTGCCCAGAGCCCACTGTGACACTGTGGGTACCACCCTTGTCCGCAGGGCTCATTGTGACATCTCAGGACCCCCCATTGTCCCCGGGGCCCATTGTGACATTCTAGTACCCCACTTTGTCCCCAGGGCCTATTGTGATACCATGGGGACCCCTCCTTGTCACTGGGGACCCATTGTGACACCATGGGGACTCCCCCTTTGTCCCCAGGGTCCATTGTGACATCCTGGGCAACCCGATTGTCCCCAGGGCCCATTGTGACATTCAGGGGACCCCTTTTGTCACTGGGGCCCATTGTGACATCCCAGGACCCCCTCTGTCCCCAGAACCTATTGTGACATCCTGGAGACCCCCTTTGTCTCCAGGGCCCATTGTGACGTCTGAGGACCCCCCATTGTCCCCAGGGTCCATTGTTACATCCTGGGGACCCCCTTGTCCCCAGGACCCATCGTGACACCATGGGGACCCTCCTTGTCACTGGGGACCCATTGTGACACCATGGGTACCCCCCGTTGTCCTAATGGGCCATTGTGACATCCTGGGCATCCCCCTTTGTCCCCCGGGACCATTGTAACACCGTGCGGACCCCCTTTGTCCCCAGGGCCCATTGTGACACTGTGGGGAACCCCCTTGTCCCCAGGGCCTATTGTTACGTCCCAGGACCCCCCATTGTCCCCAGGGCCCATTGTGACACCTTGGGGACCCCCTTGTCACTGGAGACCCATTGTGACAGCATGGGGACCACCCCTTGTCCTCAGGGCCTATTGTGAACATCCTGGGGAACCTTCATTGTCCCCAGAGCCCATTGTGAGTTCCAGGTGACCCCCTTGTCCCCAGGTCCCATTGTGACATCCTGGGGAGCCTCTTTGTCCCCAGGGCCCATTGAGACATCCTGGGGACCCCCTTTGTCCCCAGGGCCCATTGTGACATCCCAGGAACCCCATTGTCCCCAGGGCCCATTGTGACATCCTGGGGACCCCCCTTTGTCTCCAGGACATATTGTGACACCGTGGGGACCACATTAGTCCCCAGGGCCCATTGTGACATCCTAGGGATCCCCGCTTGTCCCCAGGGCCCATTGTGACATCCCAGGACCCCCCATTGTCCCCAGGGCCCATTGTGACCCCCTCGGCACCCCCTTGTCCCTAGGGCCCATTGTGACATTCACGGGACCCCCCTTTGTCCCCAGGGCCCATTCTGATATGGTGGGGACCCCCTTTGACCCCAGAGCCCATTGTGACATCCTGGGGACGCCCTTTGTCCCCAGGGCCCATTTTGACACCGTCGACACCCCCCTTTGTCCGCAGGGCCCATTGTGACATCCTGGGGACCCTCCTTGTCCCTAGAGCCCATTGTGACATCCAGGGGACCCCCTTTGTCCCCAGGGCCCATTGAAATGTCCCAGGACCACCGTTTGTCCCCAGGGTTCATTGTGACATCCTGGGGACCCCATTTGTCTCCACGGCCCATTGTGGCACCATGGGGACCCCCTTTGTCACTGGGGCCCATTGTGACATCCTAGGACCCCACTTTGTCCCCAGGGCTTATTGTGACACCATGGGGATCTCCCTTGTCCCCAGGGCCCATTGTGACATCCCATGACCCCCCTTTATCCCCAGTGCTATTGTGAAATCCTGGGGACCCCTTTTGTCCCCAGGGCCCATTGTGGCACCATGGGGAACCCCTTTGTCACTGGGGGCAATTGTGACATTCCAGGATTCCACTTTGTCCCCAGGGCTCGTTCTGACACCTTGGGGACTCTCATTGTCCCCAGGGCTCATTGTGACATCCTGGGGATCCCCCTTTGTCCCCAGGGCCCATTGTGACATATGGGGAACGCCCTTGTCCCCAGGACCCATCATGGCACCGTGGGGACCCTCATTGTCACTTGGGCCCATTGTGACACCATGGGGACCCCCCCTTTGTCTCCAGTACCCATTGTGACATCCTGGGGATCCCTCCTTGTCCCCAGGGCCCATTGTGACGTCCCAGGACCCGCCATTGTCCCCAGGACCCATTGTGACATTCAGGGGACCCCACTTGTCCCCAGTACCCATTGTGACACTATGGGGACCCCCCCTTGTGCCCAGAGCCCACTGTGACACTGTGGGTACCACCCTTGTCCGCAGGGCTCATTGTGACATCTCAGGACCCCCCATTGTCCCCGGGGCCCATTGTGACATTCTAGTACCCCACTTTGTCCCCAGGGCCTATTGTGATACCATGGGGACCCCTCCTTGTCACTGGGGACCCATTGTGACACCATGGGGACTCCCCCTTTGTCCCCAGGGTCCATTGTGACATCCTGGGCAACCCGATTGTCCCCAGGGCCCATTGTGACATCTGGGGGACGCCCTTGTCCCCAGGACCCATCGTGGCACCGTGGGGACCCCCATTGTCCCCAGGGCCCATTGTGACATTCTAGGACCCCCCATTGTCCCCAGGGCCCATTGTGACATCCTCGGCACCCCCTTGTCCCCAAGGCCCATTGTGACGTCCCAGGACCCCCCCATGTCTCCAGGGCCCATTGTGACATTCAGGGGACCCCCCCTTGTCCCCAGGGCCCATTGTGACGTCCCAGGACCCCCCATTGTCCCCAGGGCCCATTGCGACATCCTGAGGATCGCTCCTTGTCCCCAGGGCCCATTGTAACGTCCCAGGACCCCCCCTTGTCTCCAGAGCCCATTGTGACATTCAGGGGACCCCTCTTTGTCCCCAGGGCCCATTGCGACATCCTGGGGACCCCCCCTTGTCCCCAGGGCCCATTGTGACCTCCCAGGACCCGTCATTGTCCCCAGGGCCCATTGTGATATCCTGGGGACCCCACTTGTCCCCAGGATCGATTGTGACACTATAGGGACCCCCCCTTGTGCCCAGTGCCCATTGTGAAACCGTGGGTACCACCCTTGTCCGCAGGGCCCATTGTGACATCCTGGGGACCCCCCCTTGTCCCCAGGGCCCATTGTGACGTCCCAGGCACCCCAATGTCCCCAGGGCCCATTGTGACATCCTGGGGATCGCTCCTTGTCCCCAGGGCTCATTGTGACATCCCAGGACCCCCCTTTGTCCCCAGGGCCCATTGTGACATCCCAGGACCCCCCTTTGTCCCCAGGGCCCATTTTGACATTCAGGGGACCCACCATTGTCCCCAGGGCCCATTGTGAACTTCAAGGGACCCCCATTGTTCCCAGGGCCCATTGTGACGTCCCAGGACCCCCCATTGTTCCCAGGGCCCATTGTGACGTCCTGGGGAGCCCCCTCTGTTCCCAGGGCTCATTGTGACTTTCAGGGGACCCCCATTGTCCCTAGGGCTGATTGCGACATCCTAGGGCCCTCTGTGTCCCCAGGGCCCATTGTGACACTTTAGAGACCCCTCTTTGTCCCCAGGGCCATTGTGACATCCTGGGGACCCCCTCTTGTCCCCAGGGCCCATTGTGACGTCCCAGGACCCCCCATTGTCCCCAGGGCCCATTGTGACATCCTCGGTACCCCCTTGTCCCCAGGGCCCATTGTGACATTCTGGGGACCCCACTTTGTCCCCAGGGCCCATTGTGACATCCTGGGGACCCCCTCTTGTCCCCAGGGCCCATTGTGACGTCCCAGGACCCCCCATTGTCCCCAGGGCCCATTGTGACATCTTGGGGATCCCTCCTTGTCCCCAGGGCCCATTGTGACGTCCCAGGACCCCCCATTGTCCCCAGGGCCCATTGTGACATTCAGGGACCCCCTTTGTCACCGGGGCCATTGTGACGTCCCAGGACCCCCCATTGTCCCCAGGGCCCATTGTGACATCCTCGGCACCCCCTTGTCCCCAGGGCCCATTGTGACATTCAGGGGACCCCTCTTTGTCCCCAGGGCCCATTGTGACATCCTGGGGACCCCCCCTTGTCCCCAGAGCCCATTGTGACGTCCCAGGACCCCCCATTGTCTCCAGGGCCCATTGTGAAATCCTGGGGATCCCTCCTTGTCCCCAGGGCCCATTGTGACGTCCCAGGACCCCCCATTGTTCCCAGGGCCCATTGTGACATCCTGGGAATCCCTCCTTGTCCCCAGGGCCCATTGTGACGTCCCAGGACCCCCCATTGTCCCCAGGGCCCATTGTGACATCCTCGGCACCCCCTTGTCCCCAGTGCCCATTGTGACATTCAGGGGACCCCTCTTTGTCCCCAGGGCCCATTGTGACATCCTGGAGACCCCCCCTTGTCCCCAGGGCCCATTGTGACGTCCCAGGACCCCCCATTGTTTTCAGGGCCCATTGTGACGTCCTGGGGAGCCCCCTCTGTTCCCAGGGCTCATTGTGACTTTCAGGGGACCCCCCCTTTTCCCCAGGGCTGATTGTGACATCCTAGAGCCCCTCTGTGTCCCCAGGGCCCATTGTGACACTTTAGAGACCCCTCTTTGTCCCCAGGGCCGTTGTGACATCCTGGGGACCCCCCCTTGTGCCCAGGGCCCATTGTGACGTCCCAGGACCCCCCATTGTCCCCAGGGCCCATTGTGACATCCTCGGCACCCCCTTGTCCCCAGGGCCCATTGTGACATTCAGGGGACCCCTCTTTGTCCCCAGGGCCCATTGTAACATCCTGGGGACCCCCTCTTGTCCCCAGGGCCCATTGTGACGTCCCAGGACCCCCCATTGTCCCCAGGGCCCATTGTGACATCCTGGGGAACCCTCCTTGTCCCCAGGGCCCATTGTGACGTCCCAGGACCCCCCATTGTCCCCAGGGCCCATTGCGACATCCTGAGGATCGCTCCTTGTCCCCAGGGCCCATTGTAACGTCCCAGGACCCCCCCTTGTCTCCAGGGCCCATTGTGACATTCAGGGAACCCCTCTTTGTCCCCAGGGCCCATTGCGACATCCTGGGGACCCCCCCTTGTCCCCAGGGCCCATTGTGACCTCCCAGGACCCGCCATTGTCTCCAGGGCCCATTGTGATATCCTGGGGACCCCACTTGTCCCCAGGATCGATTGTGACACTATAGGGACCCCCCCTTGTGCCCAGTGCCCATTGTGAAACCGTGGGTACCACCCTTGTCCGCAGGGCCCATTGTGACATCCTGGGGACCCCCCCTTGTCCCCAGGGCCCATTGTGACGTCCCAGGCACCCCAATGTCCCCAGGGCCCATTGTGACATCCTGGGGATCGCTCCTTGTCCCCAGGGCTCATTGTGACATCCCAGGACCCCCCTTTGTCCCCAGGGCCCATTTTGACATTCAGGGGACCCACCATTGTCCCCAGGGCCCATTGTGACCTTCAAGGGACCCCCATTGTTCCCAGGGCCCATTGTGACGTCCCAGGACCCCCCATTGTTCCCAGGGCCCATTGTGACGTCCTGGGGAGCCCCCTCTGTTCCCAGGGCTCATTGTGACTTTCAGGGGACCCCCATTGTCCCCAGGGCTGATTGTGACATCCTAGGGCCCTCTGTGTCCCCAGGGCCCATTGTGACACTTTAGAGACCCCTCTTTGTCCCCAGGGCCATTGTGACATCCTGGGGACCCCCTCTTGTCCCCAGGGCCCATTGTGATGTCCCAGGACCCCCCATTGTCCCCAGGGCCCATTGTGACATCCTCGGTACCCCCTTGTCCCCAGGGCCCATTGTGACATTCTGGGGACCCCACTTTGTCCCCAGGGCCCATTGTGACATCCTGGGGACCCCCTCTTGTCCCCAGGGCCCATTGTGACGTCCCAGGACCCCCCATTGTCCCCAGGGCCCATTGTGACATCTTGGGGATCCCTCCTTGTCCCCAGGGCCCATTGTGACGTCCCAGGACCCCCCATTGTCCCCAGGGCCCATTGTGACATTCAGGGACCCCCTTTGTCACCGGGGCCATTGTGACGTCCCAGGACCCCACATTGTCCCCAGGGCCCATTGTGACATCCTGGAGACCCCCTTTGTCTCCAGGGCCCATTGTGACGTCCCAGGACCCCCCATTGTCCCCAGGGCCCATTGTGACATTCAGGGGACCCCTCTTTGTCCCCAGGGCCCATTGTGACATCCTGGGGACCCCCCCTTGTCCCCAGAGCCCATTGTGATGTCCCAGGACCCCCCATTGTCTCCAGGGCCCATTGTGAAATCCTGGGGATCCCTCCTTGTCCCCAGGGCCCATTGTGACGTCCCAGGACCCCCCATTGTTCCCAGGGCCCATTGTGACATCCTGGGGATCCCTCCTTGTCTCCAGGGCCCATTGTGACGTCCCAGGACCCCCCATTGTCCCCAGGGCCCATTGTGACATCCTCGGCACCCCCTTGTCCCCAGTGCCCATTGTGACATTCAGGGGACCCCTCTTTGTCCCCAGGGCCCATTGTGACATCCTGGAGACCCCCCCTTGTCCCCAGGGCCCATTGTGACGTCCCAGGACCCCCCATTGTTCCCAGGGCCCATTGTGACGTCCTGGGGAGCCCCCTCTGTTCCCAGGGCTCATTGTGACTTTCAGGGGACCCCCCCTTTTCCCCAGGGCTGATTGTGACATCCTAGAGCCCCTCTGTGTCCCCAGGGCCCATTGTGACACTTTAGAGACCCCTCTTTGTCCCCAGGGCCGTTGTGACATCCTGGGGACCCCCCCTTGTCCCCAGGGCCCATTGTGACGTCCCAGGACCCCCCATTGTCCCCAGGGCCCATTGTGACATCCTCGGCACCCCCTTGTCCCCAGGGCCCATTGTGACATTCAGGGGACCCCTCTTTGTCCCCAGGGCCCATTGTGACGTCCCAGGACCCCCCATTGTTCCCAGGGCCCATTGTGACATCCTGGGGATCCCTCCTTGTCCCCAGGGCCCATTGTGACGTCCCAGGACCCCCCATTGTCCCCAGGGCCCATTGTGACATCCTCGGCACCCCCTTGTCCCCAGGGCCCATTGTGACATTCAGGGGACCCCTCTTTGTCCCCAGGGCCCATTGTGACATCCTGGAGACCCCCCCTTGTCCCCAGGGCCCATTGTGACGTCCCAGGACCCCCCATTGTTCCCAGGGCCCATTGTGACGTCCTGGGGAGCCCCCTCTGTTCCCAGGGCTCATTGTGACTTTCAGGGGACCCCCCCTTTTCCCCAGGGCTGATTGTGACATCCTAGAGCCCCTCTGTGTCCCCAGGGCCCATTGTGACACTTTAGAGACCCCTCTTTGTCCCCAGGGCCGTTGTGACATCCTGGGGACCCCCCCTTGTCCCCAGGGCCCATTGTGACGTCCCAGGACCCCCCATTGTCCCCAGGGCCCATTGTGACATCCTCGGCACCCCCTTGTCCCCAGGGCCCATTGTGACATTCAGGGGACCCCTCTTTGTCCCCAGGGCCCATTGTAACATCCTGGGGACTCCCTCTTGTCCCCAGGGCCCATTGTGACGTCCCAGGACCCCCCATTGTCCCCAGGGCCCATTGTGACATCCTGGGGAACCCTCCTTGTCCCCAGGGCCCATTGTGACGTCCCAGGACCCCCCATTGTCCCCAGGGCACATTGCGACATCCTGAGGATCGCTCCTTGTCCCCAGGGCCCATTGTAACGTCCCAGGACCCCCCCTTGTCTCCAGGGCCCATTGTGACATTCAGGGAACCCCTCTTTGTCCCCAGGGCCCATTGCGACATCCTGGGGACCCCCCCTTGTCCCCAGGGCCCATTGTGACCTCCCAGGACCCGCCATTGTCTCCAGGGCCCATTGTGATATCCTGGGGACCCCACTTGTCCCCAGGATCGATTGTGACACTATAGGGACCCCCCCTTGTGCCCAGTGCCCATTGTGAAACCGTGGGTACCACCCTTGTCCGCAGGGCCCATTGTGACATCCTGGGGACCCCCCCTTGTCCCCAGGGCCCATTGTGACGTCCCAGGCACCCCAATGTCCCCAGGGCCCATTGTGACATCCTGGGGATCGCTCCTTGTCCCCAGGGCTCATTGTGACATCCCAGGACCCCCCTTTGTCCCCAGGGCCCATTTTGACATTCAGGGGACCCACCATTGTCCCCAGGGCCCATTGTGACCTTCAAGGGACCCCCATTGTTCCCAGGGCCCATTGTGACGTCCCAGGACCCCCCATTGTTCCCAGGGCCCATTGTGACGTCCTGGGGAGCCCCCTCTGTTCCCAGGGCTCATTGTGACTTTCAGGGGACCCCCATTGTCCCCAGGGCTGATTGTGACATCCTAGGGCCCTCTGTGTCCCCAGGGCCCATTGTGACACTTTAGAGACCCCTCTTTGTCCCCAGGGCCATTGTGACATCCTGGGGACCCCCTCTTGTCCCCAGGGCCCATTGTGATGTCCCAGGACCCCCCATTGTCCCCAGGGCCCATTGTGACATCCTCGGTACCCCCTTGTCCCCAGGGCCCATTGTGACATTCTGGGGACCCCACTTTGTCCCCAGGGCCCATTGTGACATCCTGGGGACCCCCTCTTGTCCCCAGGGCCCATTGTGACGTCCCAGGACCCCCCATTGTCCCCAGGGCCCATTGTGACATCTTGGGGATCCCTCCTTGTCCCCAGGGCCCATTGTGACGTTCCAGGACCCCACATTGTCCCCAGGGCCCATTGTGACATTCAGGGACCCCCTTTGTCACCGGGGCCATTGTGATGTCCCAGGACCCCACATTGTCCCCAGGGCCCATTGTGACATCCTGGAGACCCCCTTTGTCTCCAGGGCCCATTGTGACGTCCCAGGACCCCCCATTGTCCCCAGGGTCCATTGTTACATCCTGGGGACCCCCTTGTCCCCAGGACCCATCGTGACACCATGGGGACCCTCCTTGTCACTGGGGACCCATTGTGACACCATGGGGACCCCCCCTTGTCCTCAGGGCCCATTGTGACATCCTGGGCATCCCCCTTTGTCCCCCGGGACCATTGTGACATCCTGGGGACCCCCCCTTGTCCCCAGGGCCTATTGTTACGTCCCAGGACCCCCCATTGTCCCCAGGGCCCATTGTGACACTTTGGGGACCCCCTTGTCACTGGAGACCCATTGTGACAGCATGGGGACCAGCCCTTGTCCTCAGGGCCTATTGTGAACATCCTGGGGAACCTCCATTGTCCCCAGAGCCCATTGTGAGTTCCTGGAGACCCCCTTGTCCCCAGGTCCCATTGTGACATCCTGGGGAGCCTCTTTGTCCCCAGGGCCCATTGTGACATCCTGGGGACCTCCTTGTCCCCAGGACTCATCCTGGCACCGTGGAGACCTCCCTTGTCACTGGGGACCCATTGTGACACCATGGGGACCTCCCATTGTCCTCAGGGCCCATTGAGACATCCTGGGGACCCCCTTTGTCACTGGGGACCCATTGTGACATCCCAGGAACCCCATTGTCCCAAGGGCCCATTGTGATATCCTGGGGACCCCCCTTTGTCTCCAGGACATATTGTGACACCGTGGGGACCACATTAGTCCCCAGGGCCCATTGTGACATCCTAGGGATCCTCTCTTGTCCCCAGGGCCCATTGTGACGTCCCAGGATCCCCCATTGTCCCCAGGGCCCATTGTGACCTCCTCAACACCCCCTTGTCCCTAGGGCCCATTGTGACATTCACGGGACCCCCCCTTTGTCCCCAGGGCCCATTCTGATATGGTGGGGACCCCCTTTGTCCCCAGGGCCCATTGTGACATCCTGGGGACGCCCTTTGTCCCCAGGGCCCATTTTGACACCGTCGACACCCCCCTTTGTCCCCAGGGCCCATTGTGACATCCAGGGGACCCCCTTTTTCCCCAGGGCCCATTGTGGCACCATGGGGACCCCCTTTGTCACTGGGGCCCATTGTGACATCCCAGGACCCCCCTTTGTCCCCAGGGCCCATTGTGGCACCATGGGGACCCCCTTTGTCACTGGGGCCCATTGTGACATCCCAGGACCCCACTTTGTCCCCAGGGCCCATTGTGACATCCCATGACCCCCCTTAATCCCCAGTGCTATTGTGAATTCCTGGGGACCCCTTTTGTCCCCAGGGCCCATTGTGGCACCAGGGGGAACCCCTTTGTCACTGGGGGCATTGTGACATTTCAGGATTCCACTTTGTCCCCAGGGCTCGTTCTGACACCTTCGGGACTCCGATTGTCCCCAGGGCTCATTGTGACATCCTGGGCAACCCCATTGTCCCCAGGGCCCATTGTGACACCATGGGGACCCCCCCTTTGTCTCCAGTACCCATTGTGACATCCTGGGGATCCCTCCTTGTCCCCAGGGCCCATTGTGACGTCCCAGGACCCCCCATTGTCCCCAGGGCCCATTGTGACATTCAGGGGACCCCCTTTGTCCCCAGGGCCCATTGTGACATTCAGGGGACCCCCTTTGTCACTGGGGCCCATTGTGAAATCCCAGGACCCCACATTGCCCCCAGGGCCCATTGTGACATCCTGGGGATTCCACTTGTCCCCAGGACCCATTGTGACACTATGGGGAACCCCCTTCTGCCCAGAGCCCACTGTGACACTGTGGGTACCACCCTTGTCCGCAGGGCTCATTGTGACATCCCAGGACCCCCTATTGTCCCCAGGGCCCATTGTGACATTCTAGGACCCCACTTTGTCCCCAGGTCTATTTGTGACACCATGGGGACCCCTCCTTGTCACTGGGGACCCATTGTGACACCATGGGGACCCCCCCTTGTCCTCAGGACTCATTCTCACATCCTGGGCACCCCCCATTGTCCCCAGGGCCCATTGTGACATTCCAGGACACCCCATTGTCCCCAGGGCCCATTGTGACACCCTCGGCACCCCCTTGTCCCCAGGGCCCATTGTGACATCCTGGGGACCCCCCCTTGTCCCCAGGGCCCATTGTGACGTCCCAGGACCCCCCCTTGTCTCCAGGGCCCATTGTGACATTCAGGGGACCCCTCTTTGTCCCCAGGGCCCATTGTGACATCCTGGGGATCCCTCCTTGTCCCCAGGGCCCATTGTGACGTCTCAGGACCCCCCATTGTCCTCAAGACCCATTGTGACATTCAGGGGACCCCCTTTTTCACTGGGGCCCATTGTGACATCCCAGGACCCCACATTGTCCCCAGGGCCCATTGTGACATCCTGGGGACCCCACTTGTCCCCAGGATCCATTGTGAAACTATGGAGACCCCCCCTTGTCCCCAGGGCCCATTGTGACATCCTGGGGACCCCCCCTTGTCCCCAGGGCCCATTGTTACGTCCCAGGACCCCCCCTTGTCCCCAGGGCCCATTGTGACATTCAGGGGACCCCACATTGCCCCCCGGACCCATTGTGACATCCTGGGGACCCCCTTTGTCACTGGGGCCCATTGTGACATCCCAGGACCCCACATTGTCCCCAGGGCCCATTGTGACATTCAGGGGTCCCCCCCTTGTCCCCAGGACCCATTGTGATGTCCCAGGACCCCTCATTGTCCCCACGGCCCATTGTGACATCCTGGGTACCCCCCTTTGTCACTGGGGCTCATTGAGACATCGTTGGGACCAACTTTGTCCCCAGGGCCCATTGTGACGTCCCAGGACCTCCCGTTGTCCCCAGTGTCCATTGTGACATCCGAGGAGCCCACTTTGTCCCCAGGACCCATTTTGATATTGAGGGGAGCCACGTTTGTCCCCAGGGCCCATTGTGACACCATGGGGACCCCCCCTTGTCACTGGAGACCCATTGTGACACCATGGAGACCCCCGCTTGTCCTCAGGGTCCATTGTGACATCTTGGACACATCCCATTGACCCCAGGACCCATTGTGACACCATGGGGACCCCGCCTTGTCACTGGGGACCCATTGTGACACCATGGAGACCCCCGCTTGTCCTCAGGGACCATTGTGACATCTTGGGCACCTCCCATTCTCCCCAGGACCCATTGTGACATCCTGGGTACCCCACTTGTCCCCAGGACCCATTGTGACACTATGGGGACCCCCCTTGTCCCCAGGGCCCATTGTGACGTCCCAGGACCCCCCTTTGTCTCCAGGGCCCATTGTGACATCCTCTGCACCCCCTTGTCCCCAGGGCCCATTGTGACATTCAGGGGACCCCTCTTTGTCCCCAGGGCCCATTGTGACATCTTGGGGACCCCCCCCTTGTCCCCAGGGCCCATTGTGACGTCTTAGGACCCCCCATTGTCCCCAGGGCCCATTGTGACATCCTGGGGATCCCTCCTTGTCCCCAGGGCCTATTGTGACGTCCCAGGACCCCCCATTGTCCCCAGGACCTATTGTGACATTCAGGGGACCCCCTTTGTCACTGGGACCCATTGTGACACCATGGAGACCCCCGCTTATCCTCAGGGTCCATTGTGACATCCTGGGCACCCCCCATTTTCCCCAGGACCCATTGTGACATCCTGACCACCCCCTTGCTCCCAGGGCCCGTTGTGGCACCATGGGGACACCCCCTTTGTCCCCAGGGCCCATTGTGACATCCCAGTACCCCCCTTTGTCCCCAGGGCCCATTGTAGCACCATGGGGACCCCCTTTGACCCCAGAACCCATTGTGGCACAATGGCAACCCCTTTGGTCTCCAGGGCCCATTGTGACATTCTTGGACCCCACTTTGTCCCCAGGGCCTATTGTGACACCATGGGGACCCCTCCTTGTCACTGGGGACCCATTGTGACACCATGGGGGCCCCCCCTTGTCCTCAGGACTCATTCTCACATCCTGGACACCCCCCATTGTCCCCAGGGCCCATTGTGACATCCACTGCACCCCCTTGTCCCCAGGGCCCATTGTGACATTCAGGGGACCCCTCTTTGTCCCCAGGGCCCATTGTGACATCCTGGGGACCCCCCCTTGTCTCCAGGGCCCATTGTGACGTCCCAGGACCCCCCATTGTCCCCAGGGTCCATTGTGACATCCTGGGGACCCCACTTGTCTCCAGGACCCATTGTGACACTATGGAGACGCCCCCTTGTGCCCAGGGCCCATTGTGACACCGTGGGTACCACCCTTGTCTGCAGGGCTCATTGTGACATCCCAGGACGTCCCATTGTCCCCAGGGCCCATTGTGACATTCAGGGGACCCCCCTTTGTCCCCAGGGCCCATTCTGATACCGTGGGGACCCCCTTTGTCCCCAGGGCCCATTGTGACATGCTGGGGACGCTCTTTGTCCCCAGGGCCCATTGTGACATCCTGGGGACCCTCCTTGTCCCCAGAGCCCATTGTGACATCCTGGGGACCCCCTTTGTCCCCAGGGCCCATTGTGGCACCATGAGGACCCTCTTTGTCACTGGGGCCCATTGTGACATCCCAGGACCCCCCTTTGTCCCCAGGGCCCATTGTGACATCCTGGGGATCCCTCCTTGTCCCCAGGGCCCATTGTGACATCCTGGGGATCCCTCCTTGTCCCCAGGGCCCATTGTGACGTCCCAGGACCTGCCATTGTCCCCAGGGCCCATTGTGACATTCAGGGGACCCCCTTTGTCGCTGGGGCCCATTGTGACATCCGGCGGACCCCCCTTTGTCCCTAGGGCCCATTGTGACATCCTGGGGACCCGTTTCTCCCCAGGGCGCTTTGTGACATTCTAGGACCCCACTTTATCCCCAGGGTCTATTGTGACAACATGGGGACCCCTCCTTGTCGTCAGGACGCATTCTCACATCCTGGGCACCCCCCATTGTCCCCAGGGCCCATTGTGACATCCTGGGGACCCTCATTGTCCCCAGGGCCCATTGTGACATCCTGGGGACACCCATTGTCCCCAGGGCCCATTGTGACATCTGGGGGACGCCCTTGTCCCCAGGACCCATCGTGGCACCGTGGGGATTCTCCTTGTCACTTGGGCCCATTGTGACACCATGGGGACCCCCCCTTTGTCCCCAGTGCCCATTGTGCCATCCTGCGGACCCCCCTTTGTCCCCAGGGCCCATTTTGACATTCAGGGGACCCACCATTGTCCTCAGGGCCCATTGTGAGTACCCAGGACCCCCCATTGTCCCCAGGTCCCATTGTGACATCCTCGGCACCCCCTTGTCCCCAGGGCCCATTGTGACATTCAGGGGACCCCTCTTTGTCCCCAGGGCCCATTGTGACATCCTGGGGACCCCCCCTTGTCCCAGGGGCCCATTGTTATGTCCCAGGACCCGCCATTGTCCCCAGGGCCCATTGTGACGTCCCAGGACCCCACATTGTCCCCAGGGCCCATTGTGACTTTCAGGGGACCCCACTTCTCCCCAGGACCCCTTGTGACACTATAGGGACCCCCCCTTGTGCCCAGTGACCATTGTGACACCGTGGGTACCACCCTTGTCCGCAGGGCACATTGTGACATCCTGGGGACACCCCCTTGTCCCCAGGGCCCATTGTGACATCCTGGGAATCCCTCCTTGTCCCCAGGGCCCATTGTGACGTCCCAGGACCCCCCATTGTCCCCAGGACCCATTTTGACATTCAGGGGACCCCCTTTGTCACTGGGGCCCATTGTGACATCCTGCGGACCCCCCTTTGTCCCCAGGGCCCATTTTGACATTCAGGGGACCCCCCATTGTCCCCAGGGCCCATTGTGACATCCTCGGCACCCCCTTGTCCCCAGGGCCCATTGTGACATTCAGGGGACCCCACATTGTCCCCAGGGCCCATTGTGACATCCTGGGGACCCCACTTGTCCCCAGGGCCCATTGTGGCACCATGAGGACCCTCTTTGTCACTGGGGCCCATTGTGACATCCCAGGACCCCCCATTGTCCCCATGGCCCATTCTGATACCGTGGGGACCCCCTTTGTCCCCAGGGCCCATTGTGACATGCTGGGGACGCTCTTTGTCCCCAGGGCCCATTGTGACATCTTGGGGAGCCTCCTTGTCCCCAGAGCCCATTGTGACATCCAGGGGACCCACTTTGTCCCGAGGGCCTATTGTGACACCATGGGGACCCCCCCTTGTCCTCAGGACTCATTCGCACATCCTGGACACCCCCCATTGTCCCCAGGGCCCATTGTGACATCCACTGCACCCCCTTGTCCCCAGGGCCCATTGTGACATCCTGGGGACCCCCCCTTGTCCCCAGGGCCCATTGTGACGTCCCAGGACCCCCCATTGTCCCCAGGGGCCATTGTGACATCCTGGGGACCCCACTTGTCCCCAGGACCCATTGTGACACTATGGAGACCCCCCCTTGTGCCCAGGGCCCATTGTGACACCGTGGGTACCACCCTTGTCTGCAGGGCTCATTGTGACATCCCAGGACCCCCCATTGTCCCCAGGGCCCATTGCGACATCCTGAGGATCGCTCCTTGTCCCCAGGGCCCATTGTAACGTCCCAGGACCCCCCCATGTCTCCAGGGCCCATTGTGACATTCAGGGGACCCCCCCTTGTCCCCAGGGCCCATTGTGACGTCCCAGGACCCCCCATTGTCCCCAGGGCCCATTGCTACATGCTGAGGATCGCTCCTTGTCCCCAGGGCCCATTGTAACGTCCCAGGACCCCCCCTTGTCTCCAGGGCCCATTGTGACATTCAGGGGACCCCTCTTTGTCCCCAGGGCCCATTGCGACATCCTGGGGACCCCCCCTTGTCCCCAGGGCCCATTGTGACCTCCCAGGACCCGCCATTGTCCCCAGGGCCCATTGTGATATCCTGGGGACCCCACTTGTCCCCAGGATCGATTGTGACACTATAGGGACCCCCCTTTGTGCCCAGTGCCCATTGTGAAACCGTGGGTACCACCCTTGTCCGCAGGGCCCATTGTGACATCCTGGGGACCCCCCCTTGTCCCCAGGGCCCATTGTGACGTCCCAGGCACCCCAATGTCCCCAGGGCCCATTGTGACATCCTGGGGATCGCTCCTTGTCCCCAGGGCTCATTGTGACATCCCAGGACCCCCCTTTGTCCCCAGGGCCCATTGTGACATCCCAGGACCCCCCTTTGTCCCCAGGGCCCATTTTGACATTCAGGGGACCCACCATTGTCCCCAGGGCCCATTGTGACCTTCAAGGGACCCCCATTGTTCCCAGGGCCCATTGTGACGTCCCAGGACCCCCCATTGTTCCCAGGGCCCATTGTGACGTCCTGGGGAGCCCCCTCTGTTCCCAGGGCTCATTGTGACTTTCAGGGGACCCCCAATGTCCCTAGGGCTGATTGTGACATCCTAGGGCCCTCTGTGTCCCCAGGGCCCATTGTGACACTTTAGAGACCCCTCTTTGTCCCCAGGGCCATTGTGACATCCTGGGGACCCACTCTTGTCCCCAGGGCCCATTGTGACGTCCCAGGACCCCCCATTGTCCCCAGGGCCCATTGTGACATCCTCGGTACCCCCTTGTCCCCAGGGCCCATTGTGACATTCTGGGGACCCCACTTTGTCCCCAGGGCCCATTGTGACATCCTGGGGACTCCCTCTTGTCCCCAGGGCCCATTGTGACGTCCCAGGACCCCCCATTGTCCCCAGGGCCCATTGTGACATCTTGGGGATCCCTCCTTGTCCCCAGTGCCCATTGTGACGTCCCAGGACCCCCCATTGTCCCCAGGGCCCATTGTGACATTCAGGGACCCCCTTTGTCACCGGGGCCATTGTGACGTCCCAGGACCCCCCATTGTCCCCAGGGCCCATTGTGACATCCTCGGCACCCCCTTGTCCCCAGGGCCCATTGTGACATTCAGGGGACCCCTCTTTGTCCCCAGGGCCCATTGTGACATCCTGGGGACCCCCCCTTGTCCCCAGAGCCCATTGTTACGTCCCAGGACCCCCCATTGTCTCCAGGGCCCATTGTGAAATCCTGGGGATCCCTCCTTGTCCCCAGGGCCCATTGTGACGTCCCAGGACCCCCCATTGTTCCCAGGGCCCATTGTGACATCCTGGGGATCCCTCCTTGTCCCCAGGGCCCATTGTGACGTCCCAGGACCCCCCATTGTCCCCAGGGCCCATTGTGACATCCTCGGCACCCCCTTGTCCCCAGGGCCCATTGTGACATTCAGGGGACCCCTCTTTGTCCCCAGGGCCCATTGTGACATCCTGGAGACCCCCCCTTGTCCCCAGGGCCCATTGTGACGTCCCAGGACCCCCCATTGTTCCCAGGGCCCATTGTGACGTCCTGGGGAGCCCCCTCTGTTCCCAGGGCTCATTGTGACTTTCAGGGGACCCCCCCTTTTCCCCAGGGCTGATTGTGACATCCTAGAGCCCCTCTGTGTCCCCAGGGCCCATTGTGACACTTTAGAGACCCCTCTTTGTCCCCAGGGCCGTTGTGACATCCTGGGGACCCCCCCTTGTCCCCAGGGCCCATTGTGACGTCCCAGGACCCCCCATTGTCCCCAGGGCCCATTGTGACATCCTCGGCACCCCCTTGTCCCCAGGGCCCATTGTGACATTCAGGGGACCCCTCTTTGTCCCCAGGGCCCATTGTAACATCCTGGGGACCCCCTCTTGTCCCCAGGGCCCATTGTGACGTCCCAGGACCCCCCATTGTCCCCAGGGCCCATTGTGACATCCTGGAGAACCCTCCTTGTCCCCAGGGACCATTGTGACGTCCCAGGACCCCCCATTGTCCCCAGGGCCCATTGCGACATCCTGAGGATCGCTCCTTGTCCCCAGGGCCCATTGTAACGTCCCAGGACCCCCCCTTGTCTCCAGGGCCCATTGTGACATTCAGGGAACCCCTCTTTGTCCCCAGGGCCCATTGCGACATCCTGGGGACCCCCCCTTGTCCCCAGGGCCCATTGTGACCTCCCAGGACCCGCCATTGTCTCCAGGGCCCATTGTGATATCCTGGGGACCCCACTTGTCCCCAGGATCGATTGTGACACTATAGGGACCCCCCCTTGTGCCCAGGGCCCATTGTGAAACCGTGGGTACCACCCTTGTCCGCAGGGCCCATTGTGACATCCTGGGGACCCCCCCTTGTCCCCAGGGCCCATTGTGACGTCCCAGGACCCCCCATTGTCCCCAGGGCCCATTGTGACATTCAGGGACCCCCTTTGTCACCGGGGCCATTGTGATGTCCCAGGACCCCACATTGTTCCCAGGGCCCATTGTGACGTCCTGGGGAGCCCCCTCTGTTCCCAGGGCTCATTGTGACTTTCAGGGGACCCCCAATGTCCCTAGGGCTGATTGTGACATCCTAGGGCCCTCTGTGTCCCCAGGGCCCATTGTGACACTTTAGAGACCCCTCTTTGTCCCCAGGGCCATTGTGACATCCTGGGGACCCCCTCTTGTCCCCAGGGCCCATTGTGACGTCCCAGGACCCCCCATTGTCCCCAGGGCCCATTGTGACATCCTCGGTACCCCCTTGTCCCCAGGGCCCATTGTGACATTCTGGGGACCCCACTTTGTCCCCAGGGCCCATTGTGACATCCTGGGGACTCCCTCTTGTCCCCAGGGCCCATTGTGACGTCCCAGGACCCCCCATTGTCCCCAGGGCCCATTGTGACATCTTGGGGATCCCTCCTTGTCCCCAGTGCCCATTGTGACGTCCCAGGACCCCCCATTGTCCCCAGGGCCCATTGTGACATTCAGGGACCCCCTTTGTCACCGGGGCCATTGTGACGTCCCAGGACCCCCCATTGTCCCCAGGGCCCATTGTGACATCCTCGGCACCCCCTTGTCCCCAGGGCCCATTGTGACATTCAGGGGACCCCTCTTTGTCCCCAGGGCCCATTGTGACGTCCCAGGACCCCCCATTGTTCCCAGGGCCCATTGTGACATCCTGGGGATCCCTCCTTGTCCCCAGGGCCCATTGTGACGTCCCAGGACCCCCCATTGTCCCCAGGGCCCATTGTGACATCCTCGGCACCCCCTTGTCCCCAGGGCCCATTGTGACATTCAGGGGACCCCTCTTTGTCCCCAGGGCCCATTGTGACATCCTGGAGACCCCCCCTTGTCCCCAGGGCCCATTGTGACGTCCCAGGACCCCCCATTGTTCCCAGGGCCCATTGTGACGTCCTGGGGAGCCCCCTCTGTTCCCAGGGCTCATTGTGACTTTCAGGGGACCCCCCCTTTTCCCCAGGGCTGATTGTGACATCCTAGAGCCCCTCTGTGTCCCCAGGGCCCATTGTGACACTTTAGAGACCCCTCTTTGTCCCCAGGGCCCAATGTGACATCCTGGGGACCCCCCCTTGTCCCCAGGGCCCATTGTGACGTCCCAGGACCCCCCATTGTCCCCAGGGCCCATTGTGACATCCTCGGCACCCCCTTGTCCCCAGGGCCCATTGTGACATTCAGGGGACAACTCTTTGTCCCCAGGGCCCATTGTAACATCCTGGGGACCCCCTCTTGTCCCCAGGGCCCATTGTGACGTCCCAGGACCCCCCATTGTCCCCAGGGCCCATTGTGACATCCTGGAGAACCCTCCTTGTCCCCAGGGACCATTGTGACGTCCCAGGACCCCCCATTGTCCCCAGGGCCCATTGCGACATCCTGAGGATCGCTCCTTGTCCCCAGGGCCCATTGTAACGTCCCAGGACCCCCCCTTGTCTCCAGGGCCCATTGTGACATTCAGGGAACCCCTCTTTGTCCCCAGGGCCCATTGCGACATCCTGGGGACCCCCCCTTGTCCCCAGGGCCCATTGTGACCTCCCAGGACCCGCCATTGTCTCCAGGGCCCATTGTGATATCCTGGGGACCCCACTTGTCCCCAGGATCGATTGTGACACTATAGGGACCCCCCCTTGTGCCCAGGGCCCATTGTGAAACCGTGGGTACCACCCTTGTCCGCAGGGCCCATTGTGACATCCTGGGGACCCCCCCTTGTCCCCAGGGCCCATTGTGACGTCCCAGGCACCCCAATGTCCCCAGGGCCCATTGTGACATCCTGGGGATCGCTCCTTGTCCCCAGGGCTCATTGTGACATCCCAGGACCCCCCTTTGTCCCCAGGGCCCATTGTGACATCCCAGGACCCCCCTTTGTCCCCAGGGCCCATTTTGACATTCAGGGGACCCACCATTGTCCCCAGGGCCCATTGTGACCTTCAAGGGACCCCCATTGTTCCCAGGGCCCATTGTGACGTCCCAGGACCCCCCATTGTTCCCAGGGCCCATTGTGACGTCCTGGGGAGCCCCCTCTGTTCCCAGGGCTCATTGTGACTTTCAGGGGACCCCCATTGTCCCCAGGGCTGATTGTGACATCCTAGGGCCCTCTGTGTCCCCAGGGCCCATTGTGACACTTTAGAGACCCCTCTTTGTCCCCAGGGCCATTGTGACATCCTGGGGACCCCCTCTTGTCCCCAGGGCCCATTGTGATGTCCCAGGACCCCCCATTGTCCCCAGGGCCCATTGTGACATCCTCGGTACCCCCTTGTCCCCAGGGCCCATTGTGACATTCTGGGGACCCCACTTTGTCCCCAGGGCCCATTGTGACATCCTGGGGACCCCCTCTTGTCCCCAGGGCCCATTGTGACGTCCCAGGACCCCCCATTGTCCCCAGGGCCCATTGTGACATCTTGGGGATCCCTCCTTGTCCCCAGGGCCCATTGTGACGTCCCAGGACCCCCCATTGTCCCCAGGGCCCATTGTGACATTCAGGGACCCCCTTTGTCACCGGGGCCATTGTGATGTCCCAGGACCCCACATTGTCCCCAGGGCCCATTGTGACATCCTGGAGACCCCCTTTGTCTCCAGGGCCCATTGTGACGTCCCAGGACCCCCCATTGTCCCCAGGGTCCATTGTTACATCCTGGGGACCCCCTTGTCCCCAGGACCCATCGTGACACCATGGGGACCCTCCTTGTCACT
The DNA here is from genome assembly GCF_037038585.1 of Patagioenas fasciata. Lineage (NCBI taxonomy): Eukaryota > Metazoa > Chordata > Aves > Columbiformes > Columbidae > Patagioenas > Patagioenas fasciata. Next base: position 56,911 of record NW_027288557.1, on the reverse strand, counting down.
GGGGACCCATTGTGACACCATGGGGACCCCCCCTTGTCCTCAGGGCCCATTGTGACATCCTGGGCATCCCCCTTTGTCCCCCGGGACCATTGTGACACTGTGGGGAACCCCCTTGTCCCCAGGGCCTATTGTTACGTCCCAGGACCCCCCATTGTCCCCAGGGCCCATTGTGACACTTTGGGGACCCCCTTGTCACTGGAGACCCATTGTGACAGCATGGGGACCAGCCCTTGTCCTCAGGGCCTATTGTGAACATCCTGGGGAACCTCCATTGTCCCCAGAGCCCATTGTGAGTTCCTGGAGACTCCCTTGTCCCCAGGTCCCATTGTGACATCCTGGGGAGCCTCTTTGTCCCCAGGGCCCATTGTGACATCCTGGGGACCTCCTTGTCCCCAGGACTCATCCTGGCACCGTGGAGACCTCCCTTGTCACTGGGGACCCATTGTGACACCATGGGGACCTCCCATTGTCCTCAGGGCCCATTGAGACATCCTGGGGACCCCCTTTGTCACTGGGGACCCATTGTGACATCCCAGGAACCCCATTGTCTCAAGGGCCCATTGTGACATCCTGGGGACCCCCCTTTGTCTCCAGGACATATTGTGACACCGTGGGGACCACATTAGTCCCCAGGGCCCATTGTGACATCCTAGGGATCCTCTCTTGTCCCCAAGGCCCATTGTGACGTCCCAGGATCCCCCATTGTCCCCAGGGCCCATTGTGACCTCCTCAACACCCCCTTGTCCCTAGGGCCCATTGTGACATTCACGGGACCCCCCCTTTGTCCCCAGGGCCCATTCTGATATGGTGGGGACCCCCTTTGTCCCCAGGGCCCATTGTGACATCCTGGGGACGCCCTTTGTCCCCAGGGCCCATTTTGACACCGTCGACACCCCCCTTTGTCCCCAGGGCCCATTGTGACATCCAGGGGACCCCCTTTTTCCCCAGGGCCCATTGTGGCACCATGGGGACCCCCTTTGTCACTGGGGCCCATTGTGACATCCCAGGACCCCCTTTGTCCCAAGGGCCCATTGTGGCACCATGGGGACCCCCTTTGTCACTGGGGCCCATTGTGACATCCCAGGACCCCACTTTGTCCCCAGGGCCCATTGTGACATCCCATGACCCCCCTTAATCCCCAGTGCTATTGTGAATTCCTGGGGACCCCTTTTGTCCCCAGGGCCCATTGTGGCACCATGGGGAACCCCTTTCTCACTGGGGGCATTGTGACATTTCAGGATTCCACTTTGTCCCCAGGGCTCGTTCTGACACCTTCGGGACTCCGATTGTCCCCAGGGCCCATTGTGACATCCTGGGCAACCCCATTGTCCCCAGGGCCCATTGTGACACCATGGGGACCCCCCCTTTGTCTCCAGTACCCATTGTGACATCCTGGGGATCCCTCCTTGTCCCCAGGGCCCATTGTGACGTCCCAGGACCCCCCATTGTCCCCAGGGCCCATTGTGACATTCAGGGGACCCCCTTTGTCCCCAGGGCCCATTGTGACATTCAGGGGACCCCCTTTGTCACTGGGGCCCATTGTGAAATCCCAGGACCCCACATTGCCCCCAGGGCCCATTGTGACATCCTGGGGACTCCACTTGTCCCCAGGACCCATTGTGACACTATGGGGAACCCCCTTCTGCCCAGAGCCCACTGTGACACTGTGGGTACCACCCTTGTCCGCAGGGCTCATTGTGACATCCCAGGACCCCCTATTGTCCCCAGGGCCCATTGTGACATTCTAGGACCCCACTTTGTCCCCAGGTCTATTTGTGACACCATGGGGACCCCTCCTTGTCACTGGGGACCCATTGTGACACCATGGGGACCCCACCTTGTCCTCAGGACTCATTCTCACATCCTGGGCACCCCCCATTGTCCCCAGGGCCCATTGTGACATTCCAGGACACCCCATTGTCCCCAGGGCCCATTGTGACATCCTCGGCACCCCCTTGTCCCCAGGGCCCATTGTGACATCCTGGGGACCCCCCCTTGTCCCCAGGGCCCATTGTGACGTCCCAGGACCCCCCCTTGTCTCCAGGGCCCATTGTGACATTCAGGGGACCCCTCTTTGTCCCCAGGGCCCATTGTGACATCCTGGGGATCCCTCCTTGTCCCCAGGGCCCATTGTGACGTCTCAGGACCCCCCATTGTCCTCAAGACCCATTGTGACATTCAGGGGACCCCCATTATCACTGGGGCCCATTGTGACATCCCAGGACCCCACATTGTCCCCAGGGCCCATTGTGACATCCTGGGGACCCCACTTGTCCCCAGGATCCATTGTGAAACTATGGAGACCCCCCCTTGTCCCCAGGACCCATTGTGACACTATGGGGACCCCACCTTGTGCCCAGGGCCCATTGTGACACCGTGGGTACCACGCTTGTCTGCAGGGCTCATTGTGACATCCCAGGACCCCCCATTGTCCCCAGGGCCCATTGTGACATTCAGGGGACCCCCCTTTATCCCCAGGGCCCATTCTGATACCGTGGGGACCCCCTTTGTCCCCAGGGCCCATTGTGGCACCATAGGGACCCCCTTTGTCACTAGGTCCCATTGTGATATGCCCAGGACCCCCCCTAGTCCCCAGGGCCCATTGTGACATCGTGGGGACCCCCCCTTGTCCCCAGGGCCCATTGTGACGTCCCAGGACCCCCCATTGTCCCCAGGGCCCATTGTGACATTCAGGGGACCCTCTTTTGTACCCAGGGCCCATTCTGATACCGTGGGGACCCCCTTTGTCCCCAGGGCCCATTGTGACATGCTGGGGACGCTCTTTGTCCCCAGGGCCCATTGTGACATCCTGGGGACCCTCCTTGTCCCCAGAACCCATTGTGACATCCAGGGGACCCCCTTTGTCCCCAGGGCCCATTGTGGCACCATGAGGACCCTCTTTGTCACTGGGGCCCATTGTGACATCCCAGAAGCCCCCTTTGTCCCCAGGGCCCATTGTGACATCCTGGGGACCCTCCTTGTCCCCAGAGCCCATTGTGACATCCCAGGACCCCACTTTGTCCCCAGGGCTTATTGTGACACCATGGGGATCTCCCTTGTCCCCAGGGCCCATTGTGACATCCCAAGACCCCCCTTTGTCCCCAGTGCTATTGTGAAATCCTGGGGACCCCTTTTGTCCCCAGGGTTCATTGTGACACCATGGGGAACCCCTTTGTTACTGGGGGCCATTGTGACACTCCAGGATTCCACTTTGTCCCCAGGGCTCGTTCTGACACCTTGGGGACTCCCATTGTCCCCAGGGCCCATTGTGACATCCTGGGGACCCCCATTGTCCACAGGGCCCATTGTGACATTCCAGGATCCCCCATTGTCCCCAGGGCCCATTGTGACATCCTCTGCACCCCCTTTGTCCCCAGGGCCCATTGTGACATTCAGGGGACCCCTCTTTGTCCCCAGGGCCCATTGTGACATCCTGGGGACCCCCCCCTTGTCACTGGGGCCCATTGTGACGTCCCAGGACCCCCCATTGTCCCCAGGGCCCATTGTGACATCCTGGGGATCCCTCCTTGTCCCCAGGGCCCATTGTGACGTCCCAGGACCCCCCATTGTCCCCAGGACCTATTGTGACATTCAGGGAACCCCTTTGTCACTGGGGCCCATTGTGACACCATGGAGAACCCGCTTGTCCTCAGGGTCCATTGTGACATCCTGGGCACCCCCCATTTTCCCCAGGACCCATTGTGACATCCCGGCCACCCCCTTGCTCCGAGGGCCCGTTGTGGCACCATGGGGACACCCCCTTTGTCCCCAGGGCCCATTGTGACGTCCCAGGACCCCCCTTTGTCCCCAGGGCCCATTGTAGCACCATGGGGACCCCCTTTGACCCCAGGGCCCATTGTGGCACCATGGCAACCCCTTTTGTCCCCAGGGCCCATTGTGACATTCTTGGACCCCACTTTGTCCCCAGGGCCTATTGTGACACCATGGGGACCCCTCCTTGTCACTGGGGACCCATTGTGACACAATGGGGACCCCCCCTTGTCCTCAGGACTCATTCTCACATCCTGGACACCCCCCATTGTCCCCAGGGCCCATTGTGACATCCACTGCACCCCCTTGTCCCCAGGGCCCATTCTGACATTCAGGGGACCCCTCTTTGTCCCCAGGGCCCATTGTGACATCCTGGGGACCCCCCCTTGTCCCCAGGGCCCATTGTTACGTCCCAGGACCCCCCATTGTCCCCAGGGCCCATTGTGACATTCAGGGGACCCCCTCTTGTCCCCAGGGCCCATTCTGATACCGTGGGGACCCCCTTTGTCCCCAGGGCCCATTGTGACATGCTGGGGACGCTCTTTGTCCCCAGGGCCCATTGTGACATCCTGGGGACCCTCCTTGTCCCCAGAGCCCATTGTGACATCCCAGGACTCCACTTTGTCCCCAGGGCCCATTGTGACACCATGGGGAACCCCTTTGTCACTGGGGGCCATTGTGACATTCCAGGATTCCACTTTGTCCCCAGGGCTCGTTCTGACACCTTGGGGACTCCCATTGTCCCCAGGGCCCATTGTGACCTCCCAGGACCCGCCATTGTCTCCAGGGCCCATTGTGATATCCTGGGGACCCCACTTGTCCCCAGGATCGATTGTGACACTATAGGGACCCCCCCTTGTGCCCAGGGCCCATTGTGAAACCGTGGGTACCACCCTTGTCCGCAGGGCCCATTGTGACATCCTGGGGACCCCCCCTTGTCCCCAGGGCCCATTGTGACGTCCCAGGACCCCCCATTGTCCCCAGGGCCCATTGTGACATTCAGGGACCCCCTTTGTCACCGGGGCCATTGTGATGTCCCAGGACCCCACATTGTTCCCAGGGCCCATTGTGACGTCCTGAGGAGCCCCCTCTGTTCCCAGGGCTCATTGTGACTTTCAGGGGACCCCCAATGTCCCTAGGGCTGATTGTGACATCCTAGGGCCCTCTGTGTCCCCAGGGCCCATTGTGACACTTTAGAGACCCCTCTTTGTCCCCAGGGCCATTGTGACATCCTGGGGACCCCCTCTTGTCCCCAGGGCCCATTGTGACGTCCCAGGACCCCCCATTGTCCCCAGGGCCCATTGTGACATCCTCGGTACCCCCTTGTCCCCAGGGACCATTGTGACATTCTGGGGACCCCACTTTGTCCCCAGGGCCCATTGTGACATCCTGGGGACTCCCTCTTGTCCCCAGGGCCCATTGTGACGTCCCAGGACCCCCCATTGTCCCCAGGGCCCATTGTGACATCTTGGGGATCCCTCCTTGTCCCCAGTGCCCATTGTGACGTCCCAGGACCCCCCATTGTCCCCAGGGCCCATTGTGACATTCAGGGACCCCCTTTGTCACCGGGGCCATTGTGACGTCCCAGGACCCCCCATTGTCCCCAGGGCCCATTGTGACATCCTCGGCACCCCCTTGTCCCCAGGGCCCATTGTGACATTCAGGGGACCCCTCTTTGTCCCCAGGGCCCATTGTGACGTCCCAGGACCCCCCATTGTTCCCAGGGCCCATTGTGACATCCTGGGGATCCCTCCTTGTCCCCAGGGCCCATTGTGACGTCCCAGGACCCCCCATTGTCCCCAGGGCCCATTGTGACATCCTCGGCACCCCCTTGTCCCCAGGGCCCATTGTGACATTCAGGGGACCCCTCTTTGTCCCCAGGGCCCATTGTGACATCCTGGAGACCCCCCCTTGTCCCCAGGGCCCATTGTGACGTCCCAGGACCCCCCATTGTTCCCAGGGCCCATTGTGACGTCCTGGGGAGCCCCCTCTGTTCCCAGGGCTCATTGTGACTTTCAGGGGACCCCCCCTTTTCCCCAGGGCTGATTGTGACATCCTAGAGCCCCTCTGTGTCCCCAGGGCCCATTGTGACACTTTAGAGACCCCTCTTTGTCCCCAGGGCCGTTGTGACATCCTGGGGACCCCCCCTTGTCCCCAGGGCCCATTGTGACGTCCCAGGACCCCCCATTGTCCCCAGGGCCCATTGTGACATCCTCGGCACCCCCTTGTCCCCAGGGCCCATTGTGACATTCAGGGGACCCCTCTTTGTCCCCAGGGCCCATTGTAACATCCTGGGGACCCCCTCTTGTCCCCAGGGCCCATTGTGACGTCCCAGGACCCCCCATTGTCCCCAGGGCCCATTGTGACATCCTGGAGAACCCTCCTTGTCCCCAGGGACCATTGTGACGTCCCAGGACCCCCCATTGTCCCCAGGGCCCATTGCGACATCCTGAGGATCGCTCCTTGTCCCCAGGGCCCATTGTAACGTCCCAGGACCCCCCCTTGTCTCCAGGGCCCATTGTGACATTCAGGGAACCCCTCTTTGTCCCCAGGGCCCATTGCGACATCCTGGGGACCCCCCCTTGTCCCCAGGGCCCATTGTGACCTCCCAGGACCCGCCATTGTCTCCAGGGCCCATTGTGATATCCTGGGGACCCCACTTGTCCCCAGGATCGATTGTGACACTATAGGGACCCCCCCTTGTGCCCAGGGCCCATTGTGAAACCGTGGGTACCACCCTTGTCCGCAGGGCCCATTGTGACAACCTGGGGACCCCCCCTTGTCCCCAGGGCCCATTGTGACGTCCCAGGCACCCCAATGTCCCCAGGGCCCATTGTGACATCCTGGGGATCGCTCCTTGTCCCCAGGGCTCATTGTGACATCCCAGGACCCCCCTTTGTCCCCAGGGCCCATTGTGACATCCCAGGACCCCCCTTTGTCCCCAGGGCCCATTTTGACATTCAGGGGACCCACCATTGTCCCCAGGGCCCATTGTGACCTTCAAGGGACCCCCATTGTTCCCAGGGCCCATTGTGACGTCCCAGGACCCCCCATTGTTCCCAGGGCCCATTGTGACGTCCTGGGGAGCCCCCTCTGTTCCCAGGGCTCATTGTGACTTTCAGGGGACCCCCATTGTCCCCAGGGCTGATTGTGACATCCTAGGGCCCTCTGTGTCCCCAGGGCCCATTGTGACACTTTAGAGACCCCTCTTTGTCCCCAGGGCCATTGTGACATCCTGGGGACCCCCTCTTGTCCCCAGGGCCCATTGTGATGTCCCAGGACCCCCCATTGTCCCCAGGGCCCATTGTGACATCCTCGGTACCCCCTTGTCCCCAGGGCCCATTGTGACATTCTGGGGACCCCACTTTGTCCCCAGGGCCCATTGTGACATCCTGGGGACCCCCTCTTGTCCCCAGGGCCCATTGTGACGTCCCAGGACCCCCCATTGTCCCCAGGGCCCATTGTGACATCTTGGGGATCCCTCCTTGTCCCCAGGGCCCATTGTGACGTCCCAGGACCCCCCATTGTCCCCAGGGCCCATTGTGACATTCAGGGACCCCCTTTGTCACCGGGGCCATTGTGATGTCCCAGGACCCCACATTGTCCCCAGGGCCCATTGTGACATCCTGGAGACCCCCTTTGTCTCCAGGGCCCATTGTGACGTCCCAGGACCCCCCATTGTCCCCAGGGTCCATTGTTACATCCTGGGGACCCCCTTGTCCCCAGGACCCATCGTGACACCATGGGGACCCTCCTTGTCACTGGGGACCCATTGTGACACCATGGGGACCCCCCCTTGTCCTCAGGGCCCATTGTGACATCCTGGGCATCCCCCTTTGTCCCCCGGGACCATTGTGACACTGTGGGGAACCCCCTTGTCCCCAGGGCCTATTGTTACGTCCCAGGACCCCCCATTGTCCCCAGGGCCCATTGTGACACTTTGGGGACCCCCTTGTCACTGGAGACCCATTGTGACAGCATGGGGACCAGCCCTTGTCCTCAGGGCCTATTGTGAACATCCTGGGGAACCTCCATTGTCCCCAGAGCCCATTGTGAGTTCCTGGAGACTCCCTTGTCCCCAGGTCCCATTGTGACATCCTGGGGAGCCTCTTTGTCCCCAGGGCCCATTGTGACATCCTGGGGACCTCCTTGTCCCCAGGACTCATCCTGGCACCGTGGAGACCTCCCTTGTCACTGGGGACCCATTGTGACACCATGGGGACCTCCCATTGTCCTCAGGGCCCATTGAGACATCCTGGGGACCCCCTTTGTCACTGGGGACCCATTGTGACATCCCAGGAACCCCATTGTCTCAAGGGCCCATTGTGACATCCTGGGGACCCCCCTTTGTCTCCAGGACATATTGTGACACCGTGGGGACCACATTAGTCCCCAGGGCCCATTGTGACATCCTAGGGATCCTCTCTTGTCCCCAAGGCCCATTGTGACGTCCCAGGATCCCCCATTGTCCCCAGGGCCCATTGTGACCTCCTCAACACCCCCTTGTCCCTAGGGCCCATTGTGACATTCACGGGACCCCCCCTTTGTCCCCAGGGCCCATTCTGATATGGTGGGGACCCCCTTTGTCCCCAGGGCCCATTGTGACATCCTGGGGACGCCCTTTGTCCCCAGGGCCCATTTTGACACCGTCGACACCCCCCTTTGTCCCCAGGGCCCATTGTGACATCCAGGGGACCCCCTTTTTCCCCAGGGCCCATTGTGGCACCATGGGGACCCCCTTTGTCACTGGGGCCCATTGTGACATCCCAGGACCCCCTTTGTCCCCAGGGCCCATTGTGGCACCATGGGGACCCCCTTTGTCACTGGGGCCCATTGTGACATCCCAGGACCCCACTTTGTCCCCAGGGCCCATTGTGACATCCCATGACCCCCCTTAATCCCCAGTGCTATTGTGAATTCCTGGGGACCCCTTTTGTCCCCAGGGCCCATTGTGGCACCATGGGGAACCCCTTTCTCACTGGGGGCATTGTGACATTTCAGGATTCCACTTTGTCCCCAGGGCTCGTTCTGACACCTTCGGGACTCCGATTGTCCCCAGGGCCCATTGTGACATCCTGGGCAACCCCATTGTCCCGAGGGCCCATTGTGACACCATGGGGACCCCCCCTTTGTCTCCAGTACCCATTGTGACATCCTGGGGATCCCTCCTTGTCCCCAGGGCCCATTGTGACGTCCCAGGACCCCCCATTGTCCCCAGGGCCCATTGTGACATTCAGGGGACCCCCTTTGTCCCCAGGGCCCATTGTGACATTCAGGGGACCCCCTTTGTCACTGGGGCCCATTGTGAAATCCCAGGACCCCACATTGCCCCCAGGGCCCATTGTGACATCCTGGGGACTCCACTTGTCCCCAGGACCCATTGTGACACTATGGGGAACCCCCTTCTGCCCAGAGCCCACTGTGACACTGTGGGTACCACCCTTGTCCGCAGGGCTCATTGTGACATCCCAGGACCCCCTATTGTCCCCAGGGCCCATTGTGACATTCTAGGACCCCACTTTGTCCCCAGGTCTATTTGTGACACCATGGGGACCCCTCCTTGTCACTGGGGACCCATTGTGACACCATGGGGACCCCACCTTGTCCTCAGGACTCATTCTCACATCCTGGGCACCCCCCATTGTCCCCAGGGCCCATTGTGACATTCCAGGACACCCCATTGTCCCCAGGGCCCATTGTGACATCCTGGGGACCCCCCCTTGTCCCCAGGGCCCATTGTGACGTCCCAGGACCCCCCCTTGTCTCCAGGGCCCATTGTGAAATTCAGGGGACCCCTCTTTGTCCCCAGGGCCCATTGTGACATCCTGGGGATCCCTCCTTGTCCCCAGGGCCCATTGTGACGTCTCAGGACCCCCCATTGTCCTCAAGACCCATTGTGACATTCAGGGGACCCCCTTTTTCACTGGGGCCCATTGTGACATCCCAGGACCCCACATTGTCCCCAGGGCCCATTGTGACATCCTGGGGACCCCACTTGTCCCCAGGATCCATTGTGAAACTATGGAGACCCCCCCTTGTCCCCAGGACCCATTGTGACACTATGGGGACCCCACCTTGTGCCCAGGGCCCATTGTGACACCGTGGGTACCACGCTTGTCTGCAGGGCTCATTGTGACATCCCAGGACCCCCCATTGTCCCCAGGGCCCATTGTGACATTCAGGGGACCCCCCTTTATCCCCAGGGCCCATTCTGATACCGTGGGGACCCCCTTTGTCCCCAGGGCCCATTGTGGCACCATAGGGACCCCCTTTGTCACTAGGTCCCATTGTGATATGCCCAGGACCCCCCCTAGTCCCCAGGGCCCATTGTGACATCGTGGGGACCCCCCCTTGTCCCCAGGGCCCATTGTGACGTCCCAGGACCCCCCATTGTCCCCAGGGCCCATTGTGACATTCAGGGGACCCTCTTTTGTACCCAGGGCCCATTCTGATACCGTGGGGACCCCCTTTGTCCCCAGGGCCCATTGTGACATGCTGGGGACGCTCTTTGTCCCCAGGGCCCATTGTGACATCCTGGGGACCCTCCTTGTCCCCAGAACCCATTGTGACATCCAGGGGACCCCCTTTGTCCCCAGGGCCCATTGTGGCACCATGAGGACCCTCTTTGTCACTGGGGCCCATTGTGACATCCCAGAAGCCCCCTTTGTCCCCAGGGCCCATTGTGACATCCTGGGGACCCTCCTTGTCCCCAGAGCCCATTGTGACATCCCAGGACCCCACTTTGTCCCCAGGGCTTATTGTGACACCATGGGGATCTCCCTTGTCCCCAGGGCCCATTGTGACATCCCAAGACCCCCCTTTGTCCCCAGTGCTATTGTGAAATCCTGGGGACCCCTTTTGTCCCCAGGGTTCATTGTGACACCATGGGGAACCCCTTTGTTACTGGGGGCCATTGTGACACTCCAGGATTCCACTTTGTCCCCAGGGCTCGTTCTGACACCTTGGGGACTCCCATTGTCCCCAGGGCCCATTGTGACATCCTGGGGACCCCCATTGTCCACAGGGCCCATTGTGACATTCCAGGATCCCCCATTGTCCCCAGGGCCCATTGTGACATCCTCTGCACCCCCTTTGTCCCCAGGGCCCATTGTGACATTCAGGGGACCCCTCTTTGTCCCCAGGGCCCATTGTGACATCCTGGGGACCCCCCCCTTGTCACTGGGGCCCATTGTGACGTCCCAGGACCCCCCATTGTCCCCAGGGCCCATTGTGACATCCTGGGGATCCCTCCTTGTCCCCAGGGCCCATTGTGACGTCCCAGGACCCCCCATTGTCCCCAGGACCTATTGTGACATTCAGGGAACCCCTTTGTCACTGGGGCCCATTGTGACACCATGGAGAACCCGCTTGTCCTCAGGGTCCATTGTGACATCCTGGGCACCCCCCATTTTCCCCAGGACCCATTGTGACATCCCGGCCACCCCCTTGCTCCGAGGGCCCGTTGTGGCACCATGGGGACACCCCCTTTGTCCCCAGGGCCCATTGTGACGTCCCAGGACCCCCCTTTGTCCCCAGGGCCCATTGAAGCACCATGGGGACCCCCTTTGACCCCAGGGCCCATTGTGGCACCATGGCAACCCCTTTTGTCCCCAGGGCCCATTGTGACATTCTTGGACCCCACTTTGTCCCCAGGGCCTATTGTGACACCATGGGGACCCCTCCTTGTCACTGGGGACCCATTGTGACACAATGGGGACCCCCCCTTGTCCTCAGGACTCATTCTCACATCCTGGACACCCCCCATTGTCCCCAGGGCCCATTGTGACATCCACTGCACCCCCTTGTCCCCAGGGCCCATTCTGACATTCAGGGGACCCCTCTTTGTCCCCAGGGCCCATTGTGACATCCTGGGGACCCCCCCTTGTCCCCAGGGCCCATTGTTACGTCCCAGGACCCCCCATTGTCCCCAGGGCCCATTGTGACATTCAGGGGACCCCCCTTTGTCCCCAGGGCCCATTCTGATACCGTGGGGACCCCCTTTGTCCCCAGGGCCCATTGTGACATGCTGGGGACGCTCTTTGTCCCCAGGGCCCATTGTGACATCCTGGGGACCCTCCTTGTCCCCAGAGCCCATTGTGACATCCCAGGACTCCACTTTGTCCCCAGGGCCCATTGTGACACCATGGGGAACCCCTTTGTCACTTGGGCCCATTGTGACACCATGGGGACCCCCCCTTTGTCCCCAGTGCCCATTGTGATATCCTGCGGACCCCCCTTTGTCCCCAGGGCCCATTGTGACATTCAGGGGACCCACCATTGTCCTCAGGACCCATTGTGACGTCCCAGGACCCCCCATTGTCCCCAGGGCCCATTGTATCATCCTCGGCACCCCCTTGTCCCCAGGGCCCATTGTGACATTCAGGGGACCCCTCTTTGTCCCCAGGGCCCATTGTGACATCCTGGGGATCCCTCCTTGTCCCCAGGGCCCATTGTGATGTCCCAGGACCCCCCATTGTCCCCAGGGCCCATTGTGACATTCAGGGGCCCCCGTTTGTCACTGGGGCCCATTGTGACATCCCAGGACCCCACATTGTCCCCAGGGCCCATTGTGACTTTCAGGGTACCCCACTTGTCCCCAGGACCCATTGTGACACTATAGGGACCCCCCTTGTGCCCAGTGACCATTGTGACACCGTGGGTACCACCCTTGTCCGCAGGACCCATTGTGACATCCTGGGGGCACCCCCTTATCCCCAGGGCCCATTGTGACATCCTGGGAATCACTCCTTGTCCCCAGGGCCCATTGTGACGTCCCAGATCCCCCATTTTTTCCAGGGCACATTGTGACATCCTCGGCACCCCCTTGTCCCCAGGGCCCATTGTGACATTCAGGGGACCCCTCTTTGTCCCATGGACCCATTGTGACATCCTGGGCACCCCCCCTTGTCCCCAGGGCCCATTGTGACGCCCCAGGACCTGCCATTGTCCCCAGGGCCCATTGTGACGTCCCAGGACCCCCCATTGTCCCCGGGGCCATTGTGACATTCAGGGGACCCCCTTTGTCACTGGGGCCCACTGTGAAATCCCAGGACCCCACATTGTCCCCAGGGCCCATTGTGACATCCTGGGGACCCCCCCTTTGTCCCCAGTGCCCATTGTGACATCCTGCGGACCCCCCTTTGTCACCAGGGCCCATTTTGACATTCAGGGGACCCACCATTGTCCTCAGGGCCCATTGTGAGATCCCAGGACCCCCCATTGTCCCCAGGGCCCATTGTGACATCCTCGGCACCCCCTTGTCCCCAGGGTCCATTGTGACACTATGGGGACCCCCCCTTGTGCCCAGGGCCCATTGTGACACCGTGGGTACCACCCTTGTCTGCAGGGCTCATTGTGACATCCCAGGACCCCCCATTGTCCCCAGGGCCCATTGTGACATTCAGGGGACCCCCCTTGTCCCCAGGGCCCATTCTGATACTGTGGGGACCCCCTTTGTCCCCAGGGCCCATTGTGACATGCTGGGGACGCTCTTTGTCCCCAGGGCCCATTGTGACATCCTGGGGACCCTCCTTCTCCCCAGAGCCCATTGTGACATCCAGGAGACCCCCTTTGTCCCCAGGGCCAATTGTGGCACCATGAGGACCCTCTTTGTCACTGGGGCCCATTGTTACATCCCAGGACCCCCTCTAGTCCCCAGGGCCCATTGTGACATCCTGGGGACGCTCTTTCTCCCCAGGGCCCATTGTGACATCCTGGGGACCCTCTTGTCCCCAGAGCCCATTGTGACATCCCAGGACCCCCCCTGGTCCCCAGGTCCCATTGTGACATCCTGGGGACCCCCTTTGTCCCAAGACTTCATTGTGACATCCTGGGGACCCCCCTTGTCCTCTGGGTCCATTGTGACAGCCCAGGACCTTACATTGTCCCCAGGGCCCATTGTGACATTCAGGGGAACCCTCTTTGTCCCCAAGGCCCATTGTGACATCCTGGGGATCCCTCCTTGTCCCCAGGGCCCATTGTGACGTCCCAGGACCCCCCATTGTCCCCAGGGCCCATTGTGACATTCAGGGGCCCCCGTTTGTCACGGGGGCCCATTGTGACATCCCAGGACCCCACATTGTCCCCAGGGCCCATTGTGACTTTCAGGGGACCCCACTTGTCCCCAGGACCCATTGTGACACTATAGGGACCCCCCTTGTCCCCAGGGCCCATTGTGACACCGTGGGTACCACCCTTGTCCGCAGGGCCCATTGTGACATCCTGGGGACACCCCCTTGTCCCCAGGGCCCATTGTGACATCCTGGGAATCACTCCTTGTCCCCAGGGCCCATTGTGACGTCCCAGGACCCCCATTTTCTCCAGGGCACATTGTGACATCCTCGGCACCCCCTTGTCCCCAGGGCCCATTGTGACATTCAGGGGACCCCTCTTTGTCCCATGGGCCCATTGTGACATCCTGGGCACCCCCCCTTGTCCCCAGGGCCCATTGTGACGCCCCAGGACCCGCCATTGTCCCCAGGGCCCTGTGTGACATCCTGGGGTGCCCTCCTTGTCCCCAGGGCCCATTGTGACGTCCCAGGACCCCCCATTGTCCCCGGGGCCCATTGTGACATTCAGGGGACCCCCTTTGTCACTGGGGCCCTTTCTGACATCCCAGGACCCCACATTGACCCCAGGACCTATTGTGACATCCTGGGGACCCCACTTGTCCCCAGGACCCATTGTCAGACTATGGGGACCCCCCCTTGTACCCAGGGCCCATTGTGACACCGTGGGTACCACCCTTGTCCGCAGGGCTCATTGTGACATCCCAGGACCCCCTATTGTCCCCAGGGCCCATTGTGACATCCTGGGGACGCCCTTTGTCCCCAGGGCCCATTTTGACACCGTTGACACCCCCCTTTGTCCCCAGATCCCATTGTGACATCCAGGGGACCCCCTTTGTCCCCAGGGCCCATTGTGGCACCATGAGGACCCTCTTTGTCACTGGGGCCCATTGTGACATCCCAGGACGCCCCCTGGTCCCCAGGGCGCATTGTGACATCCCGGGGACCCCGCTTGTCCTCATGGTCCATTGTGACAGCCCAGGACCTTACTTTGTCCCCAGGGCCCATTGCGATATCTGGGGGACCCCGTTGTCCCCAGGGCCCATTGTGACTCCATGGGGACCCCCCTTTTCCCCAGTGCCCATCGTGACATCCTGGGCACCCCCTTTGTCCCCAAGGCCCATTGTGACATCCCAGGACCCCCCATTGTTTCCAGGGCCCATTGTGACATCCTGCGGACCCCCCTTTGTCCCCAGGGCCCATTGTGACATCCTGGGGTTCCCCCTTTGTCCCCAGGGCCCATTGAAATGTCCCAGGACCAACCTTTGTCACCAGGGTTCATTGTGATATCCTGGGAACCCCATTTGTCCCCACGGCCTATTGGGGTACCATGAGGACCCCGTTTGTCACTGGGGCCCATTGTGACATCCCAGGACCCCACTTTGTCCCCAGGGCTTATTGTGACACCATGGGGATCTCCCTTGTCCCCAGGGCCCATTGTGACATCCCAAGACCCCCCTTTGTCCCCAGTGCTATTGTGAAATCCTGGGGACCCCTTTTGTCCCCAGGGCCCATTGTGACACCATGGGGAACCCCTTTGTCACTGGGGGCCATTGTGACGTTCCAGGATTCCACTTTGTCCCCAGGGCTCGTTCTGAACACCTTGGGGACTCCCATTCTCCCCAGGGCCCATTGTGACATCCTGGGGATCCCCCCTTTATCCCCAGTGCCCATTGTGACATTCAGGGCACCCACCATTGTCCTCATGGCCCATTGTGACGTCCCAGGACCCCCCCTTGTCCCCAGGGCCCATTGTGACATCCTCGGCACCCCCTTGTTCCCAGGGCCCATTGTGACATTCAGGGGACCCCTCTTTGTCCCCAGGGCCCATTGTGACATCCTGGGGACCCCTCCTTGTCCCCAGGGCCCATTGTGACGTCCCAGGACCCCCCATTGTCCCCAAGGCCCATTGTGACATTCAGGGGCCCCCGTTTGTCACTGGGGCCCATTGTGACATCCCAGGACCCCACATTGTCCCCAGGGCCCATTGTGACTTTCAGGGGACCCCACTTGTCCCCAGGACCCATTGTGACACTATAGGGACCCCCCTTGTGCCCAGTGACCATTGTGACACCGTGGGTACCACCCTTGTCCGCAGGGCCCATTGTGACATCCTGGGGACCCCCCCTTGTCCCCAGGGCCCATTGTGACATCCTGGGAATCACTCCTTGTCCCCAGGGCCCATTGTGACGTCCCAGGACCCCCGTTTTCTCCAGGGCACATTGTGACATCCTTGGCACCCCCTTGTCCCCAGGGCCCATTGTGACATTCAGGGGACCCCTCTTTGTCCCATGGGCCCATTGTGACATCCTGGGCACCCCCCCTTGTCCCCAGGGCCCATTGTGACGCCCCAGGACCCGCCATTGTCCCCAGGGCCCTGTGTGACATCCTGGGGTGCCCTCCTTGTCCCCAGGGCCCATTGTGACGTCCCAGGACCCCCCATTGTCCCCGGGGCCCATTGTGACATTCAGGGAACCCCTTTGTCACTGGGGCCCTTTCTGACATCCCAGGACCCCACATTGTCCCCAGGACCTATTGTGACATCCTGGGGACCCCACTTGTCCCCAGGACCCATTGTCAGACTATGGGGACCCCCCCTTGTACCCAGGGCCCATTGTGACACTGTGGGTACCACCCTTGTCCGCAGGGCTCATTGTGACATCCCAGGACCCCCTATTGTCCCCAGGGCCCATTGTGACATCCTGGGGACGCCCTTTGTCCCCAGGGCCCATTTTGACACCGTTGACACCCCCCTTTGTCCCCAGATCCCATTGTGACATCCAGGGGACCCCCTTTGTCCCCAAGGCCCATTGTGGCACCATGAGGACCCTCTTTGTCACTGGGGCCCATTGTGACATCCCAGGACCCCCCCTGGTCCCCAGGGCCCATTGTGACATCCCGGGGACCCCGCTTGTCCTCATGGTCCATTGTGACAGCCCAGGACCTTACTTTGTCCCCAGGGCCCATTGCGATATCTGGGGGACCCCGTTGTCCCCAGGGCCCATTGTGACATCCTGGGCACCCCCTTTGTCCCCAAGGCCCATTGTGACATCCCAGGACCCCCCATTGTTTCCAGGGCCCATTGTGACATCCTGCGGACCCCCCTTTGTCCCCAGGGCCCATTGTGACATCCTGGGGTCCCCCCTTTGTCCCCAGGGCCCATTGAAATGTCCCAGGACAACCCTTTGTCACCAGGGTTCATTGTGACATCCTGGGAACCCCATTTGTCCCCACGGCCAATTGGGGTACCATGAGGACCCCGTTTGTCACTGGGGCCCATTGTGACATCCCAGGACCCCACTTTGTCCCCAGGGCTTATTGTGACACCATGGGGATCTCCCTTGTCCCCAGGGCCCATTGTGACATCCCAAGACCCCCCTTTGTCCCCAGTGCTATTGTGAAATCCTGGGGACCCCTTTTGTCCCCAGGGCCAATTGTGACACCATGGGGAACCCCTTTGTCACTGGGGGCCATTGTGATGTTCCAGGATTCCACTTTGTCCCCAGGGCTCGTTCTGAACACCTTGGGGACTCCCATTGTCCCCAGGGCCCGTTGTGACATCCTGGGGATCCCCCCTTTATCCCCAGTGCCCATTGTGACATCCTGCAGACCCCCCTTTGTCCCCAGGGCCCATTGTGACATTCAGGGCACCCACCATTGTCCTCATGGCCCATTGTGACGTCCCAGGACCCCCCGTTGTCCCCAGGGCCCATTGTGACATCCTCGGCACCCCCTTGTTCCCAGGGCCCATTGTGACATTCAGGGGACCCCTCTTTGTCCCCAGGGCCCATTGTGACATCCTGGGGACCCCTCCTTGTCCCCAGGGCCCATTGTGACGTCCCAGGACCCGCCATTGTTTCCAGGGCCCATTGTGACATCCTGGGGATCCCTCCTTGTCCCCAGGGCCCATTGTGACGTCCCAGGACCCCCCATTGTCCCCAGGGCCCATTGTGACATTCAGGGGCCCCCGTTTGTCATTGGGGCCCATTCTGAGATCCCAGGACCCCACATTGTCCCCAGGGCCTATTGTGACTTTCAGGGGACCCCACTTGTCCCCAGGAGCCATTGTGACACTATAGGGACCCCCCTTGTGCCCAGGGCCCATTGTGACACCGTGGGTACCACCCTTGTCCGCAGGGCCCATTGTGACATTTTGGGAATCCCTCCTTGACCCAGGGCCCATTGTGACGTCGCAGGACCCCCATTGTCCCCAGGACCCATTGTGACATTCAGGGGACCCCCTTTGTCACTGGGGCCCACTGTGAAATCCCAGGACCCCACATTGTCCCCAGGGCCCATTGTGACATCCTGGGGACCCCCCCTTTGTCCCCAGTGCCCATTGTGACATCCTGCGGACCCCCCTTTGTCCCCAGGGCCCATTTTGACATTCAGGGGACCCACCATTGTCCTCAGGGCCCATTGTGAGATCCCAGGACCCCCCATTGTCCCCAGGGCCCATTGTGACATCCTCGGCACCCCCTTGTCCCCAGGGTCCATTGTGACACTATGGGGACCCCCCCTTGTGCCCAGGGCCCATTGTGACACCGTGGGTACCACCCTTGTCTGCAGGGCTCATTGTGACATCCCAGGACCCCCCATTGTCCCCAGGGCCCATTGTGACATTCAGGGGACCCCCCTTGTCCCCAGGGCCCATTCTGATACCGTGGGGACCCCCTTTGTCCCCAGGGCCCATTGTGACATGCTGGGGACGCTCTTTGTCCCCAGGGCCCATTGTGACATCCTGGGGACCCTCCTTGTCCCCAGAGCCCATTGTGACATCCAAGGGACCCCCTTTGTCCCCAGGGCCCATTGTGGCACCATAGGGACCCCCTTTGTCACTGGGGCCCATTGTGACATCCCAGGACCCCCCCTGGTCCCCAGGGCCCATTGTGACATCTTGGGGACCCCCTTTGTCCCAAGACTTCATTGTGACATCCTGGGGACCCCCCTTGTCCTCAGGGTCCAATGTCACATCCTGGGGACCCTCCTTGTCCCCAGTACCCATTGTGACATCCAGGGGACCCCCTTTGTCCCCAGGGCCCATTGTGGCACCATAGGGACCCCCTTTGTCACTGGGGCCCATTGTGACATCCCAGGACCCCCCCTGGTCCCCAGGTCCCATTGTGACATCCTGGGGACCCCCTTTGTCCCAAGACTTCATTGTGACATCCTGGGGACCCCCCTTGTCCTCTGGGTCCATTGTGACAGCCCAGGACGTTACATTGTCCCCAGGGCCCATTGTGATATCTGGGGGACCCCCTTGTTCCCAAGGCCCATTGTGACATCCTGGGGACCCCCCCTTGTCCCCAGGGCCCATTGTGACATCCCAGGACCCCCCATTGTCCCCAGGGCCCATTGTGACATCCTCGGTACCCCCTTCTCCACAGGGCCCATTGTGACATCCTGGGGACACCCCTTGTCCCCAGGGTCCATTGTGACGTCCCAGGACCCCCCATTGTCCCCAGGGCCCATTGTGACGTCCCAGGACCCCCCATTGTCCCCAGGGCCCATTGTGACATCCTCTGCACCCCCTTGTCCCCAGGGCCCATTGTGACATTCCCAGGACCCCTCTTTGTCCCCAGGGCTCATTGTGACATCCTGGGGACCCCCCCTTGTCCCCAGGACCCATTGTGACGTCCCAGGAACCCCCATTGTCCGCAGGGCCCATTGTGACATCCTGGGGATCCCTCCTTGTCCCCAGGGCCCATTGTGACGTCCCAGGACCCCCCATTGTCCCCAGGACCTATTGTGACATTCAGGGTACCCCCTTTGTCACTGAGGCCCATTGTGACACCATGGAGACCCCCGCTTGTCCTCAGGGTCCATTGTGACATCCTGGGCACCCCCCATTTTCCCCAGGACCCATTGTGACATCCTGGCCACCCCCTTGCTCCCAGGGCCCGTTGTGGCACCACGGGGACACCCTCTTTGTCCCCAGGGCCCATTTTGACATCCCAGGACCCCCCTTTGTCCTCAGGGCCCATTGTAGCACCATGGGGACCCCCTTTGACCCCAGGACCCATTGTGGCACCATGGCAACCCCTTTTGTCCCCAGGGCCCATTGTGACATTCTTGGACCAAACTTTGTCCCCAGGGCCTATTGTGACACCATGGGGACCCCTCCTTGTCACTGGGGACCCATTGTGACACCATGGGGACCCCCCCTTGTCCTCAGGACTCATTCTGACATCCTGGACACCCCCCATTGTCCCCAGGGCCCATTGTGACGTCCCAGGAGCCCCCCCTTGTGCCCAGGGCCCATTGTGACACCGTGGGTACCACCCTTGTCTGCAGGGCTCATTGAGACATCCCAGGATCCCCCATTGTCCCCAGGGCCCATTGTAACATCCTGGGGACCCCCCCTTGTCCCCAGGGCCCATTGTGACATCCTGGGAATCCCTCCTTGTCCCCAGGGCCCATTTTGACATCCTGGGTACCCCCCCTTGTCCCCAGGGCCCATTGTGACGTCCCAGGACCCCCCATTGTCCCCAGGGCCCATTGTTATATGCTGGGGAGCCCTCTTTGTCCCCAGTGCCCATTGTGAAATTCAGGGGACCCCAACTTGCCCCCAGGGCCCATTCTGACATCCTGGGGACACTCTTTGTCCCCAGGGCCCATTGTGACATCCCAGGACCGCCTGTTGTCCCCAGGGCCCATTGTGACATCCTGGGGACCCCATTGTCACCAGAGCCCATTGTGATATCCTGGCGATCACCCTTTGTCCCCAGGGCCCATTGTGACATCCCAGGACCCTTTTTGTCCCTGTCGAGGTTTAAGATTGCGGGGTGACAATCAAACCCTGCCAGATGTGTTGTCAACCTCCTCTCCCCCCCCAATTCCCCCTTTTTCCCCTCCCTCTCCCCCTTCCCACTCAGCACAGGCGATTGGGAGGGGAAGAAGCACAGAGGGAAGAGAGTTGGAAAAGTTAAAGATGTTTTACTGATGCTACTGATAAGAATAGAGAAAATAATACAAATATACAAAACCAATCTTGTAAGTCTGAGCAACTGCAGGGCAGGCACCCAAAGTCCTGGATTAGACTCTGTAGCCAACCGGAGCTGGATTCAGTCTGTCACTGGCCTCAGTTCGCAGGGACGACCAGCAAGGTCCTCTCCTAATGTCGGCCATGAGGAAAAAAGGGCCGAGATCCTCGTGATCTCCTGCTTTTATATGAAGTATTCACGTGAACGGAATGTTATACACAGTTGTCACCGGTTTCTTATTGCCCCTCTCGCGAGATGTGCATCCGTGCTTATCAATAAGTTTTCATTCCATTGCTGGGTTTGCCAAAACATGTGTCCGGTTCTCCAGGAAAATCCAGCTGATATGAAGCTTGAGCTGACAGGCAAATTCACTAAAAGAGAAACTTGTTTTTTAACAAAACCAGGACATTCCACCCCTTATAATATGACATTCACTGAATACTTAAACCTTATCAATACAATCTATCAATACAATCTAATTAATCACTACTATATATATATATATATATACATATGTACATATATACACAGGAGTAATTAATCAGTGGACCATCCTTTGAAAAGTTCATTAAGTTCATTTTGTCACCACAGTCTCCCAGGGCAGGAAAACTGGTCCAAGTGCATCTCATGACCCCTGTTGGTGGGTTAAGGACACCAACTTCCAAGAAGGTGTCGGGCGCCACTCGAAGAAGCCAGCGCTGGTTTCATCACCATTGTCTTGATCTGAAAGACACTTATTAAACATTGTTAGTGCGGCAATTCACATCATACAGTTCAGCATTGCATATTTTCACCTAAAATCAAATCCACTTGAGGTACACACCGAACTTCTCCATCCTTAAGCATCAATCACCAGGTGCTGCCAGGTCCCTGGGCAAAAACAATCCCACGAATAGGTTTGCCTGTGCCTGAGGCAGGAGTAACCCAGACTGCCTTTCCTATGATATTTTTCATGTGTACTACAGGACTTTATCTCCTTCTACAGTCCGTAGAATTTCTGATTGGGCAGGCCCGGCTCGATTGGTTGATCCCCTGGTGTTGACCAACCAAGTGGCTTTTGCTAAATGTGAATCCCAGTTTTTAAAGGTTCCACCACCAAGTGCCTTTAGTGTAGTTTTTAACAAACCATTGTACCTTTCAATTTTCCCAGAGGCTGGTGCATGATATGGAATATGATATACCCACTCAATACCATGTTCTTTGGCCCAATTGTCTATAATACTGTTTTTGAAATGAGTACCATTGTCTGATTCAATTCTTTTTGGCGTACCATGCCGCCAAAGGACTTGCTTCTCAAGGCCCAAGATGGTATTTCAGGCTGTAGCATGAGGTACGGCAGATGTTTCCAACCATCCAATGGTTGCTTCCACCATTGTAAGTACATAACGCTTACCTTGACGTGTTTGTGGAAGTGTAGTATAATCAATCTGCCAAGCTTCTCCATACTTACACTTTAACCATCGCCCCCCATACCATACAGGTTTTAACCATTTTGCTTGTTTGATTTTGGCGCAAGTTTCACATTCATGAATAACCTGTGAAACAGTGTTCATAGTTAAATCCACCCCTCGATCACGAGCCCATTTGTATGTTGCATCTCTACCTTGATGCCCTGAAGCATCATGGGCCCACCGAGCTAGGAAAAGTTCACCTTTATGTTGCCAGTCCAAGTCCACCTCAGCTACTTGAATCTTAGCAGCTTGATCTGCTTGTTGGTTGTTTAGATGTTCCTCGGTGGCTCGACTTTTAGGCACATGAGCATCTACATGACGAACTTTCACAGGCAGGCTCTCTAGCCGAGCAGCAATGTCTTGCCACAGTGTGGCAGCCCAAATGGTTTCACCTCTGCGCTGCCAGTTGCTTTTCTTCCATTGCTGTAGCCACCCCCACAAGGCATTTGCTACCATCCATGAGTCAGTATAGAGATAAAGTATTGGCCACTTCTCTCGTTCAGCAATGTCCAAAGCCAGCTGGATGGCTTTCACTTCTGCAAACTGACTGGATTCACCTTGTCCTTCAGTGGCTTCTGTAACTTGTCGTGTGGGACTCCACACAGCAGCTTTCACCTTCGATGTTTTCCTACAGACGACAGGATCCACCTGTGAACAGTGCACACTGCTTATCAGTCTCTGAAAGCGTATTATATGGTGGTGATTCTTCAGCACGTTTTACTTCCTCCTCGTCTGGAGACATCCCAAAGTCTTTGCTTTCTGGCCAGTCTGTAATCACTTCTAATATCCCTGGACGGTTGGGACTTCCAATTCGAGCTCATTGTGTGATCAGTGCAATCCATTTACTCCATGTAACTTCGGTTGCATGATGTGGAGAGGGAACCGTCCCGTTGAACACCCAGCTCAGCACCGGCAGTCGAGGTGCAGGAGGAGCTGTGCTTCAGTGCCCATCACTTCTGAAGCAGCTCGAACTCCTTCATATGCTGCCAGTATCTCCTTTTCAGTTGGAGTACAGTTGGCCTCAGATCCTTTGTATCCTCGACTCCAAAAACCTAGGGGTCGACCTCGGGTTTCTCCTGGTGCTTTCTGCCAGAGGCTCCAGGTAAGTCCATTATCTCCGGCTGCGATGTAGAGCACATTTTTAACATCTAGTCCAGTTTGGACTGGTCCAAGGGCCACCGCATGAGTTATCTCACGCTTAATTTGTTCAAAGGCTTGTCGTTGTTCAGGGCCCCACTCAAATTGGTTCTTTTTACGAGTCACTCGATAGAGAGGCTCACAATGTGGCTGTAGTCAGGAATATGCATTCTCCAAAAACCTACAACGCCCAAGAAAGTCTGTGTCTCCTTTTTATTAGTAGGTGGAGACATTGCTGCAATTTTGTTGATCACATCCATTGGGATCTGACGACGGCCATCTTGCCATTTTATTCCTAAAAACTGGATCTCTCGTGCAGGTCCCTTGACCTTGCTTCGTTTTATGGCAAAACCAGCATCCAAAAGAATATTAATTATTCTCTCACCTTTCTCGAAGACTTCTTCCGCTGTGTCGCCCCATACGATGATGTCATCAATATATTGCAAGTGTTCTGGAGCTTCACCTTGCTCCAGCGTGGTCTGGATCAGTCCATGGCAGATGATAGGACTGTGTTTCCACCCCTGGGGCAAGCGATTCCATGTATACTGGATGCCCCTCCAGGTGAAAGCAAACTGCGGCCTGCACTCTGCTGCTACAGGAATAGAGAAAAATGCATGAGCAATGTCAATTGTAGCATCGCACTTCACTGCCTTTGACTGCAGTTCAAATTGCAGTTCTAGCATGTCAGGCACAGCAGCACTCAGTGGTGGTGTAACTTCATTCAGGCCACGATAGCCTACAGTTAGTCTCCACTCGTTATTAGACTTACACACTGGCCAGACTGGGCTGTTAAAAGGTGAGCGAGTCTTACTGATCACACCCTGGCTTTCCAATTGACGGATCGGCTTCTGGATAGGAATCAAAGAGTCTCGATTGGTGCGATATTGCCGGCGATGCACCGTCGTGGTAGCAATTGGCACCTGCTGATCGTCAACCATCAGCAGTCCTACAACAGAGGGGTCATCTGAAAGACCAGGCAAATCAGACAGCTGTTCAATTTTCTCAGTGTCCACAGCTGCTATACCAAATGCCCACCTATACCCTTTTGCGTCCTTAAAATACCCTCTCCTGAGGTGGTCTATACCAAGGATGCACGGAGCATCTGGACCAGTCACAATGGGATGCTTTTGCCAGTTTTTTCTAGTTAGGCTCATTTCAGCCTCTACAACAGTCAGCTCCTGGGATCCCCCAGGAGCTGCAACAATATTGATGGATTGCGTTCCTTTATAGTTAGAAGGAATTATTGTGCACTGAGCACCAGTGTCCACTAAAGCTTTGTACTCCTGGGGTTGTGTTGTACCAGGTCATAGTATTTGTACAGTCCAATAAACTCTGTTATCCCTTTCCTCCACCTGGTTGGAGGCAGGGCACCTCTAATTCCTGTTTTGCACAGTCTCTGAGTGTGAATTAGAGGTTCCTTCAAGAGCATCAGAATCTCTTCTGCTCCTTTTGTAAACTGGAGCAGCCACCTTCCTAGGAGTTTTTCCTTTTATCTCACGTACTCGTTCTTGAAGTTCTGAGGTAGGCCTTCCATGCCACTTATTCATGTTTTCTCCCTGCTCATGTAGGAAGAACCACAGTGAACCTCTTTTTGTGGGCTGTCTCTGCCCTCTCTCTCGAGATTGGAAACGCCTTCTCCTAACAGCTGAAACATAGGTTTGTGCAGGTCGTGAACGGTACGAGTGTGCTCTGAGCTCTTTGATTTCTTGTAACAGCTTTTCAAACTGGTCATCAGATTTTTCACACAGTTTCTCCACAGTGGAGACACAAGCCCGTAGAGAACCAGCAAGGCTGTCCTCAAAGTACCGGAGCTGCTCAATCACTTCATTAATTTCTTGTACACCTCTAGCTGACCAGACCATTCCTGCCAATGACTTAGCATATGCAGGTGGTGCACTTTGTACAAATCTGCACCACATAGATTTTGTACAATTGATTCTATCTGGGTCTGTCCCCTCTTGGCTGTTTGGTCCTAGATAGATGATCTCTCACACAGCTAATTCTCTCAGGAACTGGATACCTCTCTCCATAGTATTCCATTTCCCTAACTTGGATATACAATCTTCCTTGTAGGGAAATCTGACTTTCATAGCTGCAGGAGTCGGGTCCAGAGAGTAGTGGCATTAGACTCTCTTGAAATTACCCTATCAATGGTGGAATCTTTTGACAGAGATCCCAGCTGCCTGGATTCACCACCTTCTAATTCAATTGTTTCTGCCCCATTGTCCCAGCATCGCAGCAGCCAGGTTAAAATATTCTCGCCTTCACGACGACTGAAGTCTTTTCGCAGATCTCTCAGCTCACCTGGAGAAAAGGACCGAGTGGTGGTCACTTCATCTCCACCCTGTCCTGATGATGCCTCTTGGGTTGATGTTGGCCCTGTGCCATCACCTGCTGCACAGGTAGTCTTTCTAGTGACTTTCTTACAACCAGCAACTGATGCTGATATGGGTTCACCATCATTTGATTCATTTTCAGAGTCTGAATGACTGTCACAGTGATTGCTGTGGTTACAGCAGCAACAGTGCCCAGTGTGTGAAAACGGGGGGGCTGCCTTGTTAGCCTTTGAGGCTGGAGAGGTAACGTTATCTGCAGCGACCTTGGCAGAGGAGCAATGCGGAGGAGCTGTAGCTTCAGCCTGTGAAGCCGCGGTTGTGGGGGCAGTGGCTGCAGCAGCAGCTTTGGCTGTTTTGCCTTTTCTCGAGCGGCCAGGAGTGCTTTTTGCTAAAGCTTCCGAAGACGCACCGCAAATCTCAGGACTAAAAAGAGACACAAACCTCCTATTGAACCTCATTTCTCTTAACAGTAACACAAACTGACACACATTCAGCAAACCAGATAACACCATCACAGTTCTATCAAAGCTCCAAGGATATTCAAAGTTCTCTAAAACATTTGCAAACTGTCCTAGCGAAAACACAAAAGTATTGTTAGTCAGCCTTTCTAAAGATTCGCTTGACCAATTAGCAAATATAGAGCCATTCTGCTCTTTAATCTCTCCTGGAGGTTTTTCAAGGTAAAGCAGAAGCGAGTAGAAATTCATTAGCGGCTGCAGTATAATGAAATAAACCAGTGCCATACCACACAGTATCATCATGACCACTGTCCAGTTTCTTGTTATATAATGAATACTTCGATTCAGAAAGAAACACCAACACAGATATGGGATCAGCGAGCACAATGTAGAAAATAACTGATACAACTCATGCCACAACATCTTTAAGTCAATGTAATTCATTTTGCCTTAATAACACTAAATAATATCCGAAGCAAACAGACGCACGAGTATCACAACTCTATGAGTTGGCATGGTGCCAAGAAAATTGAAAGGTACGTCAGAGCAGTAGAAAAGTCAAAAATCTCCAAATTTACCCCTTTCTCTTGCCCCACGTTGGGCGCCAATTATCTGTCGAGGGTTAGGATTGCGGGGTGACAATCAAACCCTGGCAGATGTATTGTTAACCTCCTCTCCCCCCCACTTCCCGATTTTGCCCCTCCCTCTCCCCCCTTCCCACTCAGGACAGGCAATTGGGAGGGAAAGAAGGACAGAGAGAAGAGAGTTGGAAAAGTTAAAGATGTTTTACTGATGCTACTAATACGAATAGAGAAAATAATACAAAATATACAAAACCAATCTTGTAAGTCTCAGCAACTGCAGAGCCAGCACCCAAAGTCCTGTATTAGGCTCTGTAGCCAACCGGATCTGGATTCAGTCTGTCACTGGCCTCAGTTCGCAGGGACGACCAGCAAGGTCCTCTCCTAATGTCAGCCATGAGGAAAAAGGAAAAAAGGAATGAGATCCTCGTGATCTCCCACTTTTATATGAAGTATTCACGTGAATGGAATGTTATACACCGTTGGTCAGTCTCTCGATCATCAGTTTTCTCGTTGCCCCTCTCGCGAGATGTCCATCCGTGCTTATCAATAAGTTTGCATTCCATTGCTAGGTTTAACCAAAACATGTGTTGGGTTCTCCAGGAAAATGCAGCTAACATGAAGGCTTTAGCTGACAGGCAAATTCACTAAAAGAGAAACTTGTTTTTAACAAAACCAGGACACAGCCTCTCTCACTAACCCCTCGTCTGGCTGCATGTCTCTTCTTTCCTCTCTCCTTTTCTCAAACTCTCCTGCTTCCTGGCTCTTGTCTTTCAATTCCTCCATTTCAGTCCTGCAACCCAGCACTAGCTTTTCCTCTTCCCAACCTTTGTCCTGCTCCCTTAAACAGATATCCACAAAGAAAACAGGTTAATGAGGAAAGCATCTTGTGGACTTCAGCAAGTTTTCTGACCTGTGTGTTATCAGGTAACTCTCTCAGCCTGTTGAAGTTCAAACTGTTCACCTGTAGAACTGTCTGAAATGATCTAATGATCTCTTGTTGAGATTTATTTTTGTCCTTTTCTTCTGGCCTTAAAACCAACATTAGTTGCAACAAGGTGTTATATTTCGAGATTCTATTCTCCAAACACTTTTCCCAGTCATTTAACTTATACAGCAGCCAACACTAATTTCAGTATTTAACGAGATCATATTTTCTCCTATTTCCAAGTGCTTTCCTATGTTCTAAAACACCTCCCAGTACCGATGACTTAGGAACACGACTGGAAACAGTCATTTCTGACCCCATCTCGTAAGTAAACCCCTTGAGAAGAGGGAGCGGGGAGGGGAAGCACAGGGCTGCTGGCAGCGCGAGCGGGAAAAGTGGGGAGAAGGTTTTACGGCGCACTTAAAAACAACCAGTAAAACAATTAACTCACATTCCTGACAAGCTGCTGGATTTGCAGAGAAGCAACACACAGAAGCACATAATATGTACTGTAAAACTCGCAGATAACACGTTGATAGCAAGCATTAGCATTCTCTACTGCAAATTTCAACACCAGTGCTTCCTTATCTTCTAAGTTTTCAACCTGCTTATTGATGGCCTCTTGAAGATGGTCAGTCAATTGCATGTAATTCTCACTGGGACCCTGATAATAGTTGTAAATAATTTGGCTGCTTTGTTGGTTTCAGATACCTCTACTATAGCTTGATAGGCAAGGTCTGCTGACTGCCTCAAGATTTCAGAAGCTCATAGCGCCTGTAATTGTGGTGTGTCAATTAGTGTCTGTTCTAGGAGCTGGGGGATACCTGCCCCTTTCAACGAGTCCTCGTCATTCTGTCCTAAATGATCTAGAGCTGTTACATTGCACAGGTCTAATTTTGCTTGAGTCTTTCATGGTCTTACCTGATCTCGGGCAACCCGTACACATACTCTTTTTCCTGTTAACTTTTGAAGAAAATGCTGCAAACCCCCATCCCCATCCGAGTCATCAGATAACACGGACTTGAACGGTGCTGGAGAATCACTGGTAACAAGGGGTTCGGAACAGTGCACATTCTCGCCAATACTTTCTAGCATCATAATTATTCGTATAACCTGAGTCCCCAGGTGCACTCCCCTTCCCATCACGATCAGCGGGTATGTTCAGCCAGAGGCCGACAGAAGGGAGCATCAGAGGGTGAAATGTCCTGTGGAAGGAGCAGAAAGTTACCATCCTCTGTAGGTTTCTCCCCACCTGGCCCATGAATACCTCTGCTTTATTTTGGGCAATGGACCTTGTTCAAATGCCTTGTTCTGGGGAAAAAATAAAATGAGTGTTTTTAAAAAGAGCTATTTTTTTTAGCGAATGACAGACTTCAGTGCCACACAGGGAACCATGGGCAGTGCAGTGATCAAACATCCCTGAGGATGTACCTCAGCTTCAGTGTCTTTGCATCTGGTGTTTGGGGAGAGAAGGAGCAAACTCAGGTCCTGAGCTCTGAGACCATGGGACGTGGATGGGGGGGAGTGCAGAAATACCTGCCCAAGACAGCAGAGAGCACAGGGCACTGGGGCTGGATTTTAGCAGAGGAAAAATGGGGAAAAACCAGAGGAAGGGAAAGAAATCTGCATTTGTTCAGATTTCCTTCAGTGCTGAAGGGTCCTGGTGCTGGACACAGTGGTCAGTCCCCCTCGCCGGTGAGCGGGCATCACCCGCTTCGGTTGCCAAGGAACCACCGGAGCATAATGCAGCTGCTCCTGGCAACCATTCCACACCAGCTGGGCACCAGCAGCTGGTGGCTACAGGCAGGACCGAGGCGAGGAAGGTCCTGGGAAAGCAGAGGGAAGAGGCACCCAGGGGCTCATCCCCTGCCTGGCTGTCTCTCCCAGGCTTGCAGAGCAGTTCCTGGGTGACCCGGTAGAGCAGCAGTGCCAGGAGGACCTGGGCTTTCTGGGCCCTGCTGGTGGCTGAAGCGATGACCGCCAAAGATGAGGAGGACCTGCCGGCCTATTTCCTCAAGCAGTACAGGCAGAACCTCCTGCCCTTGCTCAGGTGAGGGGACTCCTCCACCCACCTCCATGCCCTCCATCCTCTTCTCCTGTTTCCTCCATCCCTCCTTCCCCCACGATGGCAAACTCCCCGATCTCCACCGCTTCAGTCTCCTCTCCTCCCTCCCTTGCCCAGCCCTGTTCCTCCCTGTGACCCCCCTTGCTTTGTCAGAGGGTTCCGTGCTGGGGATGCCGTGCTGCCAGACGGGATCTGAGATGGTGCTGGGTTGCTCTGGCCTGTCATCCCACTCTGGACACAGTCCAGCACCCTGCCCAGGCACCAGACCCAGCGTGTAACCTTGATGGAAACTTGTGTGGCAGGAAACACAGGCTGACAGAGGAGGGCTCCCTGTCTCCATTTGTTCACCTCCAGGAGAAGAGGAAAGAAGCCAAACAGGTGCAAAAGGCTCTGGAAGAGAAGCGAGAGGTGAGAAAGATGGGAGGGTGCTGGGGCATGGTAGGGGTGTTGTGTTTTGTTGGAGGGCAGCAACGGGCAGGTGAGTGGCTCCGGGTGCGGGCGGCCACGTCACGCTCACTCTGGTGCTGCCAGGCCTTCAAGGAGAAGATGGCTGACATAGCCCGCCGGTGGAGGGAACTCCATGCCAAGAAGGACCAGCTGAAAAGCTACATGGAGAAATCTATGAGGAGGTTAAAGGTACGCCTGCTCCTGATCAGCTCCGCGGACGTGACCCTGAGCCACAGCGCCACCTTCTCACCTCCCCTGGGGAGACAGTCTTGGGCCAGCACTTCTGTCCAAGCCTCCCTTGAGCCTGGCGGGGTGAGGAACAGGACTGGCAGGGCATGGGGGTTTGTACTGCAGATGGGGAAAGCCCTGATAGCGCTTGGGCAGCAGGGAGCTTGTCCAGGACCAGTGTGATCTCCTGAGGGCCCCAAACATCCCCCAAGAAGGATCTCAGCCTGTCCCCACTGTTGACACCCAGGTGACTCCCAAGGGCAGATCCCAGTAGGTCTGAAAAGCAGAGTTCTGTCCCAGGTGCCTGTCTCCAAGAGCCAAGGGTCAGTGCAAGAGGGGTGGCCATGTGTTGTGGGAGCGAAATTTAGGGTTCTGCTTACTGCAGAACAATGCTTAGATGTCTCAAAGAGAAGTGCGACGTGGAAGAGTTCGGTGGCAGGTTCACTCTGTTATTCACTGCGTGGGGGAAATATGTCAAGCCGAACACTGCTGACCTTCTCTCCAGGAGCCTGCACCCTGATAACCGTTCACTCTGGAGTCTGTGTCTCGAGCTCCAGAGGTGAACTTTCAGGCGAGGCCGTATCCGTCACAGTGCGAACTCTCAGGATTCTTCTCTCCCTGAGAACAGTTTGCTGCAGAGTCTGTATTTTGGAGCTCTGGAAGCAAACTCCCAGGGCAGGCCTGTACCACGCCATGTTGAACAGGGAGGGAAGATGTTCCCCAGGGTGCTGCAGCACTGCTCTGTCCCCTGTGAGTGTATCTCCTCCCAGTGCTGCTGGGTGACCCAGCTCCATCTGCCCTTGCCTTCCTTTCCTTCTGTGTGTGTGTGTATTGGTGGGGGAAACATCACTAGGAAGATGATCAGCTGCGAGTCCAAGCTCTGAAGAAAGCCGTGAGAGAAAGAGAGGAGAAAACACAAAAGGAGATGGAGCTTTTGAGGGCTAAGAAGAAACTCAAAGCCCTGAAAAAGGAACACCAGAAGCTCAGCAGCCAAGTGCAGAAGCACTCCATCTTCAAAAACTACCTGGAGGATGTGGTGAAGATCTCCCCACAGGTGAGTTTGGACATGAGAGACAGATCATGGCCTCAGGGAGGGCTGTATGTGGATGTTAAACCTGGAGGAGATAAGGCAAGTCCAGGGAAATCATGACACTTGGTCAAACCCAGAGACCTCAGGTGGGATGGGAGGAGGTTCCCTGCAAGCCAGGTGAGCCAAGGGGACCAGAGTGAGGGGAGGAAAAGCAGAAAAGGAGATGAAGGCTTGAGAAAACCCAAGAAAAAGTGTTAGAAGGGGGAACAGCACAGAGCTGAGGGGCATGGGGACCCCTTTGTGTCACTGTTTCACGTGACATGGATGGTTTGGGAGAAGGGCCAAGCTGCCCAAGAATGGGAGCCCAGGCAGCTGTCGGGAAAGCTGAGCCTTCTCTCAAGGGTGTGCGGGCGTCCCTCCCTGCATCGCTTGCACTCCTGCGGCCCGGCTGCCCCACTCCCATGGCTGGGTGACTTGGCCCTGGCAGCTGCACTTGTGCTTTGTTTCCTATCAGAGCACTGGGGGGTGGTACAACATCTCCCCTTGCTGCTGGCAGTGGCAGCTCTGGGACCAGCACAATGGGGCCATCAAACAGGGAATGTGGCGACGCTCACAAACCAACTGGGGCAGCAGGATCGCCAAGAGGGGAAATCTTTCAGCTGGGGGAGGTGTTGTCCCTGGTCAGGACAGGGTGCCAAACAGCACGAGACTTGCAGTCATGAGGGGAGGGCAGGGGCATTACTAAACCCAGGATCCTTGTGCTGCAGTTTGAGGACATCCAGGACGTCATTTCCCGCTACAAGCTGCTGGTGAGGACGCGCAAGGACCTGCAGCAGTCCCAAGAGAAGGACAGGGAAATGATGGAGCAAGCCAAGGTGCTCCTGGATCAGTACGAGGCAGAGAAAGCAGCTGAGATCCTGCAGTGCCGAAATGAGCTGGAGCAGCTCCAGCGACGTTTTGTGCAGGCTCAAAGTGATGTCCGCTTCTGGGTGAGGAACTGCGGGATGGGCAGGGGAAGATCTCCAAGGCCTGGCTGGGTGAAGCCACAGGGTCATGGCAAGGCACAGTGGCAGACTTTGTAATTAGAGGAGATGCCTCATTTCATCCCTGCAGCAGGGGGTGCAGAATGAC
Source organism: Patagioenas fasciata (assembly GCF_037038585.1). Lineage (NCBI taxonomy): Eukaryota > Metazoa > Chordata > Aves > Columbiformes > Columbidae > Patagioenas > Patagioenas fasciata. The sequence continues at coordinate 24,298 of NW_027288557.1, read as the reverse complement.
AAATGACAGACCAGGTCTGGAGCAGGTTATGTCAGGGCTTAAAACAAGGCCCTCACAAAACCGCCAGGATCTTTCCCTTCTTGTTTGAACTCACAGTCAAAAGAGATCTGCTACCCAGTCCTTGGGGAGGTTTGCCTCGGCACAGACCCCAAGCTTGCTCCATCACACGCCTGTTGGGTTTGTGTAGCCTGGTCAGACTCATTTCCATTCACCATTCCTTGCAGTATCATCCCTGTCATCGGGCTTCAGTGTGGACCATCTCGTGGTCTCCACTGTTCATGGCTCGGGCCTCAGAGTGAAGCTGGTGTTGCTGATTTTTTTATTTGTTTTCATCCTTTGCACAGCATCTGCACACCAGGGCTCACCCCTTCTCCTCCCTCCTTCCCAGTCCAACAATGACCCAACTGGTGGTCATCTGGGCTGTACCAAGGCACATGAATGTGTAGAAACGCGCGCAGCTCTGCTGGCCTCTGTTCCCTTTGCATCACTCTGAGGGGGCCTTGCCAAATTCCCTTCCTGGATACTCCAGGCTGCAGGAGTTGAGTCCCACCAGGCAAAGCTGGAAAGCGCGTGGTCTGGGCAGGTGGTGGTGGGATGCGCTGCCCCCAGGGTGTCAACTATTGGGGTATCTGGAGGACCCACTAGAAGGAGGGGTGCAGGAGCTGGCAGAGAGATGGGGCTGCTCAAGGAGCAGCTGTGGTAGTTCCTGGATCTGCTTCCACCACACCAAGCTGAACCAGCTCCAGCATAGCCCTGGGTGAGGACAGGTTCTTCCTAGCAAAACAAAGGAGTGCGGAAGCCAGGCTCTCCAGCACTGAAGCAGCATCTTTGCTGGGACATATCACCATGCTGTGTGTCTCTCCTTCTCCTCCCCTCCTCAGACTGCTCGCTGGGCCGACATCCAGAACAGGAATGCCAAGAATGCCCTGATGCTGACGACTATGAAGATGGCCGTCCATAACCTCTTCCAGTGCGTGAACACGCAGCTGAAAGCCAAAGTGCATGTGCCGGAGGATGACAGCCTCAGACAGCTGGACATGGTAGAACCAAGCCAGACCCCCTCCCTGCCCAGAAAGAGGAGCAGTAATGACCCTCAGCTGCCCAAAGGGAGGGGAAAGCCCAGAGAAATCAAGGTGCCCAACAGACACTTCCCTTTCCCCCTGGGCTGTCTCTTGGGCATGGGGAATGGGCGGAGGACACCAGGCAAACCTGTCTCGTCCCAGGAGGCAGAGCAGGGGGTGGATGCCTGTTGGGAGCTGGGCAGGCTGGGGCAGGGGGTGCAGATCCACCCATGGCTATAGTCTGGCTTCATTCACCCCTCTGAGTCACCTGTAAAAGCCCATTGTGGTGGTGCAGATCCAGCAGGGCAATTGCCTTCATCCTTTGGTTGGTGAAATTTGCACTCCAAAAGGGCCAATGGGCTCCTCTCTGCCTCCTGTTCCCACCCCTGCTGTGACCTCTACCATCTCTCTTCCCTACCTTAGATTCAGCAGTCTATCCTGGACCTCAAAGGCATCGTTACGGAGGTGAAACGGAAGGGCATGGAGAGCCACCGGCGAGCAGCTAAGCGCGAGCATTAAGGGCAAGAGGAGGACAGAGAGCCCTAGGGATGTTGTGTTACGTCAGTGAAGTTTCAAAACCTTTCTAGCTGTTTTGTCCTGCCCAGTTGTTGAGTCCCTTTCATACTATTAAAATAACCGAAGATTTTGAAGTGTCTCTCCGTTTCCTGGGAGGGTTGGAAGCATCAGAGCATCTTCACCCCAGAGGCCGTGGGGTGCCTTTTCTGGCAGGTGGGATTCTGGTTGCAGGAGACGGTGTCCCAGCAAAGCAGGCAAAATAGGGAGAGCAGGCCGGGACAGGAGTGGAGCTTCAAATAAGGATTAGTACTGGTGTTCACACTGGGACCTTCCAGCCAGACTAAGCTCTGAGATGTTGAAGAGGGACGTCACAGCAGGGGGGCCGGTGCTTTGGAAGAGCTTCAGAGATTTTCCACCACCCCACCCAGCACATCTACAGATGTGGGTTTTGCTGCACAGCCATGTGCTGCGTACTAAAACTCACCTTCCCCCTCAAGATGTTGGGAAGGTGTGGAGAATGGATATAGGTGAAGGATGAACCAGCCAGGGCGGTTGCACCAAGCATTTGGCTGTTCATGGCGAGGGCTGACATGATGAATGCAAAACAAGAGGCCTAAAAATGGCTCTGGAGTCCCACTGTGGAGTTCAGGCTGGGCTCAGAGTCTGTTAGGGAGGACATTTGAATGCACCAAAGACCCAATGACATAAGCTTACAGATTTGTGCATCAAAGAGACCATTGATCACATACTTGCTCCCTTCTCTCCAGTGGTTTTTCCTGTCCTGAGCCCAGAGCAGTGGATTCGGCTAATGCATCCTCCAGGAAAGTCTGAGAACAGAAGGCTGCTATCAGTGAACAAATATATCAAGATTTCAGGGCTTTGAGCATTAAAGGAGATTAACCTAGGGAGGCAGTTTCTTGCCTTTCCAAAGATTTCTCAGCCTGGCCCAAAAGAGAAACATTAGGTCAAAAGCCAGAAATGGAAGGGCTGGATGTCTCGCTGCTCTGTACTCTTGCAATACCAGAGAACTCCAAAGGATCATGTTTCTGTTCCACTTCAACCACCCTGCTGTGACACAGCCTGAGACATCTCTCTGCAAAGGTCAGAGGTGCAGAAATCATCCAGGAGCCAAGCTTCCAACAGACATTTGTAGTGGCAGAGCCGCCCCCCTGCCCCGGGGGATGGGGTTGTCCCCAGCCTGGCTGAGAGGTGAAGCCAGAGGCAAAAGAAACTGAAGGAGCACCATTAGAAGGTAATAATGAGTGAGCAATCGCTGAACACATGCGTGCAGAGCGCTGGCCAGTACATGCAGCCTATCATGTTATTGTATAGCACGAGTTACAACCAATCACGTTATTGTAAGGCGCGTGGACAGAGCAGCTTTGCTATAAAGCCAGCCCGGTCCGACAATAAAGCGAACTCTGTGAACATCCCATTGGTGTGTCAGGTTCCGTGTCTCGCATGGAAAAAGCAACATCTCTGCTTTGCTGTAACGTGGGGGAGCCCCTCGCTGCCCCCCTAATTGGCTTGTGGGAGTCAGCAGCGTGGAAGGGAACTAAATCCTTGGAGCAAATGTCCTGCTTGCACTGAGAGCCCGCGGCCACCAGCCAAAATACCCTGGGTCTGTCCCCGCAGGGCAGCCACCCCCTGGCTCAGCACCGCCTTGTCCTCTTAGTCCCTGCAGCAGGACGAGCAGCTCAAGTGCCTCCAGGCCAGCATCATGCAGCTCCAAGAGGACTACGAGAAGTTCAGCTCAGCCCTTGCAAACCTCCAGCAGGATGGCCAGCAGGAGCAGAAGGACATCAAGGTGGGTGGCTGTAACCCGCAGGCAGAGCCCAGGCTGGGACCCCAAGGGATCTGTCCCCCTGCCACCCTGCTCGCAGCCCTGCACAGCTTCCCGATGCCTTTCCTGGAGGTTTCTGATGGGGTGGGGAGGGGAGGCAGGGGGTGCTCGGCTGGCCGGGGGGCAGCTCTGACCCTGCCGTGGTGTTACGGGCTGCTGTCTGCCTTGGGAGGCTCTGTCCCAGGCCCTGGAGAGGCTCAAGAAGCAGAAAGCAGACAAGGAGCAGCTGCTGGTGCTGAGAATCGATGAGGTAGGGGCTCGAGGGGCCCTGGTGCCAGCCAAGGGTGTCCCGGGCAGGGTGACAAACGCCCCTTGTCCCTTGGGTGCCGGCTGGCAGAACCAGCCAGGGGGAGGGAGGATTTCCAGCCCGGCTGCGGGTCCCTTGCCACGTCCCTCTGTGACCCCGAGTGCCTTTGGCTGGTGGGAGCAACCCCACGGGGGTGATAGGGTGAACAGGGCCACGTAGCCACTTCTCCCTCTCGCGTTGTCCCTGGATCCTGTCCCCACTGCTCTCACGCCTTTCCCCGCTACTAGAAAGCAGACAAAGCCGCCCTGGCTGACAAAGTCAGTCGCAGCCAGTTTGAGGCGTGCGAGGAGCGGCTGAACAAGGTGGTGGAGGAGGTGACGAGCCGGGTGACGGGCCAGGAGGAGGGCTGGCACCGGTTCCAGAAAGAGCTGCAGAGACAGATGGACTGCAAGGTGAGGGCTCGTCCCCTCCACGCAGAACTGGCACCTTGGGGGCCTGGCAGCCTGAGGCAGCATCCTTGCGAGGGTGCCCCCTCCCGGCTGTCCCCCTGGGGACCGCCATGTCCCATCCTGGGGTAGATGGCTGAGGGTGTCACCCGTCCACAGCTGGACCGCTGGGAGGGACCCCGGGAGCAGCAGGAGGAGCGGTGGAAGAGTCTCAGCGGGCAGCTCCAGAAGGCGCTGCAGCCAGAGCGTGACGATGCCGCTGGGATTAGGAAGTGAGTGCGATGAGGACAGCGGTGCCTTTGGCAGTGCCGGCCCTGTTCCTGCTGGCTTCCCAGCTCGTGCCGCTGTGGTACCCTGGCGTGGGAGCCATGTGGGCAGCGCCCCTGGGGATGCTGAGCAAGTGGCTGTGCCTTGTGCTCCTGCCAGCTGCAGCTTCCCAGTGATGGAGGGGGCACAATGAGGGGGCACGTGTGGGAGGAGCCCTCCCGAACCAATCTTGGGGGGTGGGTGCAGAGGCTTTTTGTGGCAGGGGACGGTGTGCAGGTGGGGCTGTGCCCCCCAGGAGCTCCCCAGCCCTTTTCTCCCCTCTCCAGGCAGCTGCTGCCTGGTTTCCACTGCCTGTCCTGCGACCGGCCCCTCCACATGCTGGCGCCTGTATTAGCAATCAGGACACATAACCACGGGCGTAGTTACATGCGATGCTTTATTTCAGCGCTGGGAAACCAGGGGTTCGCACCCAAAACTGGCTTCCATCGTCAGTTTAGGTTACACAGTATTTATGCAGTCCATTTACATACATATTCATATATTCATTAGGATCATTAGAATATGTAACAGTTGCTCAACATTTATTGCAACATCGATTGCAACACCTTGGAACTACTTTGATCATGCGCAGTGTCCTCTGATGGTCTTTCAGGGGGTCTTCAGGATGAAGTAAGTAGTCTTCATCGCCTCTGTCCTTTTCACCTTTTGATGCGGCACATGCACACTACTCTATAATTGCACAACTGCTGACTAGCTTAATTTCCAGAGGTACTGTATATATTTCTGCTCATTCTAAGCATATTTGGGCTAAGATAAACGCTAGCTTGATAAGATAAAGGTATGCTCAATTCCCTTATTAGGTAACACACGGTATGCAAAGGTTGAATCAGCCTGGTACCCATCCCAGAAAAGAACATCTTGTAAAATTGATCCTGTTAGTCTCCTATTAAGATTGACTGTGTTGACTGTATTAGTATAATCCCCTATAAAATTGATTCTATCTCTAACATGTCCCCCCTTTGAGAATGCTTTTCTATTCTTAGACAATGCATTCTCACCTTAATCAACTATTTTGATTATTCTTCATAAGCTGGAGGGTTTTCGAATACAGGATTATCATAATTCCTGCTCGAGACACTAAAAATGCGATCACTTGTTTGACTAAGTACACGCCTAATACCTACATACAATAAGCAAAGAAGCACAATCACAATTTCAAGTACCACTACACTTTCTAGTAGTGAATGTACCCATCCTCCCAAATTTAAGCCAAATGTATTCAACAGAGCGCCTATCCAGCTCTGTTCTGCATCCTGCTTTTCTTCTTGCAGCCTCATCTCTGTTTGGGTCAGTTGGGAAATGTCCTTCTCAACTTCTGAAGTTACGTTTGGAATATGGATGCAGCAATGATCAATTCTGTCTTTCAAATAACCACAGACACCATTTTCTTTCAGTAACATTATGTCGAGTGCCATTCTATTCTGCAAGGTCATTTTAGTCGTAGCCTGTAATTGTATATTAAGTTCCCGAAAACCCTTTTTAGTTATTCTAGCCAATCGATCCATTTGCCCAATCAATTTATCAATCATTTCTCTATTTCTGTAGGCCGCAATTGGTGCAAAGAAAGATTCTAGTGCCCAGCCAAATTTGACACTGCTTGATGGTTCGTGCCACACATCTTCATCTACCTCTCGTTTGTGCCTAACCTGTAGAAGTTCTTGCCTATTTTTCAAGGGTGACTTTTTCCAAATAGGACATAGGGTCGGCAGTCCCAGAGTAATTTCCCTTACTGGTCCTCCTATTGGTAGGTGAGTTGTCCAGGTCCCATCACTTAAGGCCCAAACCAGATGTCCCACACTACCTATAACGCCTCTACAATCAATTCTATCTCCATCAATGCCTATTTTGGTTGCTTCCTTTGGATCCAATTGTTTCTGACAAACGCAACCTGCAATTGTTGCAACTTTAATGATGGACAGAGGTATTTCTTTTACATCTGTCTGGCAGGTTATTACTTGTGAACAATTCCACCATGGTACTGTTGTTCCTCCTGTTACATTGGACCACCGTACACACCATGGAAATGCTTCACTATATTGGTATTGTTGTACAATACTCAGTGTCCACATGTTATTCCATGATTCAGTTCTATTTTTGCTATTTTGATCTTTGCATTCCCAGTAAGTCCGTTCAACCTTTTCATTTACCGTCTCTTTGGTCCAGCTTTCATAGGTGCACTTGGTTTTCCACCCAGCACCTGAACCAAGTTTTCCTCTGAGTCTCATACAATCTTCTACTGTCATTACTTCTGTCTGGGGTCCGCTTTTTACCCATTGCTCAGTTGGGACTTCTTCTATTCTAGTGTGAGATTCACATGCTATTTTACTAGTTTTATTTACTTCTGGTAAGGTGGTAGATATTATTCCCCACTGTATTGGATCTTCAGCCGATTTTGGAATTGGAAGGCAAGCAGTGATGCTACTGGTATTCTGGGTCAATGCAAAATCTCGAATTAGCCCTATCATCAGATTCTCTGCCTGATTCTGTACGCTTTGTACTACCTGTGGCACCTGGGTACTTTCATTATTGTTTACTGCTCTTCGTGGCCTAATTTGCAATCCCATTTGAATTGTCCCATTTTCCCACCGTTTATCAGAGGCCTTGTGGAATAGAGTGGCACTTCCCCCTCCAATTTTCAAAAGTACAAACACTCTAACCAAAATCACAATTCGGTAATGAAAACCAGACATTATTGCGATGTAATCTTGAGCGTGGTAGGACCCACTATCTGCGATTTCCACAGTCTTGGAACTCTTTTCACTCGGGTATAATGTATCCAGGAGTCTACTCCAGCAACTTTGACTGCGGTGAATGTAGTCAGGAGTACTTGATAGGGTCCATCCCAGCGCTCTTTTAAGGGTTCTTCATTCCAGGTTCTTATATACACCGTGTCTCCAGGCTCTATATCATGTACCGGATTCTCGAGCGCTAGTGGGCGATTCCACACTAGTGCGGATCTGAGTCGATTCAATGTCCTGCCAAGAGACAACACGTAATTGTGCAAGTCCTGATTACCTTTCACATGTACCTCTGGGTTTGGGTCTGGTGCTTCATATGGTTTGCCATACAAAATCTCGTATGAACTTACTGACATCCCACTCCTAGGTTTAATCCTAATGCGCAGCAATGCTATTGGCAAGGCCTGAGGCCATTGAATTTTTGCTTCCTGACAGATCTTGCTAAGTTGCCTTTTTAGAGTTTGATTCATTTTCTCCACTTGCCCACTAGACTGGGGTCTCCATGGGGTATGTAACTCCCATTTAATTCCCAAACATCTGCTGGTTTCTTTTACTAATTGTGCCACAAAGTGTGGTCCCCTATCGGAAGATATCCCCAGTGGTACCCCAAATCTAGGGATTATTTCCTTTAGTAACCATTTTACAGTTTCTTTTGCTTGGTTGGTGCGACAAGGGAAAGCTTCTGGCCATCCTGAAAAGGTATCTACCCCAACTAGTATATACCTGAATCCTCGGGTTCTGGGGAGCTCTACATAATCTATTTGCCAATAATCCCCAGGTTGTACACCCCTCTTAATTTTCCCCATTTCTATTTTTCTTCTTACTAAAGGATTATTTTTCAAGCAAATTTCACACTTAGCTGTAATAGACTTTGCCATTGTTAACATCTGGACCGAGATAATTTGTTTTCTTAGGTAAGCTACCAATGCTTCTGCACGCCAGTGACACTTCTGTTGTTCCGTCTGAAGTATTCCTCTCATAATAGTGGTTGGTACCACAACTTGTCCGTTGGTGGTTACATACCACCCAGAATTATTTTTGCTGGCTCTTACTAGACTTGCCAATTTTTCATCTTCTGTAGAATATTTAGGTGGTTCTGAAGGTAATAAATCAATTGCTCTTACCTTCTGGGAGACAAGGCCCACCATTGTTCTTACTTGCCGTGCTACTGACCGAGCTGTTTGATCAGCAAGCCGATTTCCCTCGATGAGTTTTGATGTTCCACCTTGATGAGCTTTACAGTGCATTACAGCAACTTGTGATGGCTTTTGAATGGTCTTAAGCAGGTTCAGTATCTCCTCCTGGTACTTCATGTTTGTTCCTTGTGAAGAGAGCAGTCCCCGCTCTTTCCAAAGGGCTCCATGCACATGAACAACTCCAAAAGCATATTTTGAATCAGTCCATATATTAACTTTCTTGTTTTCGCTGAGTTCCAATGCTCTGGTTAAGGTGATTAACTCCGCTTTTTGTGCTGAGGTGTTTGATGGTAAGGGCTTAGCCTCAATTACTGTCTTGGCAGTAGTGATGGCATATCGTGCATACCACATTCCGTTCTCCACAAAGCTACTGCCATCAGTAAAGAGTTCCCAGTCAGTTTCTGCCAGCGGAGTGTCTTTCAAATCAGGGCGACTTGCGTGGGTATATTCGATGACTTCCACGCAATCATGTTCCAGGTCTCCTTCTTCAGTACCTGCACCCAAAAACTCAGCAGGGTTCATTAGGTTAGTAGTTTTTAGAATAACATCATCTTGTTCTGTCAGAATTACCTGGTATTTCATCATTCTGCTTGCGGAAAGCCAATGGCCCCCCTTTTGTTCCAGTACTGTTGTCACCATATGGGATACAAACACTTCTATCCTTTTTCCCATAGTTAGTTTTCGGACCTCCTGGATCAGTATTACTGTAGCAGCTACCGCCCGCAAGCACGCCGGCCACCCAGCACTTACCGGATCTAGCTGTTTAGAAAAATAGCCGACAGGTCTTTTCCAAGATCCCAGTCGTTGGGTTAATACCCCCAAGGCAAGTCTTTGTCGCTCATGTACAAACAACTGAAAATCTTTGCTCAAGTCTGGCAGACCCAAGGCAGGTGCCTGCATCAAAGCTGGTTTCAATTTCTGGAAAGCCTCTCGTTGTGGCTTTCCCCACACTAAGGTCTTATTCTTCTGTGCCTCATATAAAGGTTTGGCAATAAGTCCATAGTCCATGATCCAGAGCCTGCACCATCCTGTCATTCCTAAAAAGGATCTTAATTCATGTAAGTTTCGTGGTTCTGAAATAGCACAGATAGCATGCACACGGTTTGTGTTTTCTGCTGTCCTTGAGAAAGCTCGCATCCTAAATAAATCACAGTCTCGGATACAATTTGAGCTTTATTTTTCGATACTTTGTACCCATTCATTCCCAATTGGTTCAGTATTTCAATCGTTACCTGGATGCAGAGTTCTCACGTCTCAGTCGCGATCAAAATGTCGTCTACGTATTGTAGCAACAGGTACCGTTGTCGAGGGATTATGATGTGGCCTTTCGTAGTCCATTCCTCGAGCTCCTTAGCCAACTGATTTCCAAAAATAGTTGGGCTATCCTTGAATCCTTGCGGAAGACGTGTCCAGGTTAACGGAGTTTTCCTTCCATTGTGTGGATTTTCCCATTCAAAGGCAAACAATTTTTTGCTTTCCTGGTCGAGGGGTATGCAGAAGAAGGCATCTTTTAAATCAAGTACAGTAAACCATTTCTATTTCTCCTTCACAGATGTTAACAAGGTATATGGGTTTACAAATACCGGATAAATGTCCTTAGTGATCTGGTTTACAGCCCGCAAATCTTGGACTAATCGGTAACTACCATCAGGCTTCTTTACTGGAAAAATTGGAGTATTATATTCTGATTCACATTCCTCTAGAATTCCATACCTCAAAAATTTTTCAATTAGAGGCACTATTCCTAACCTAGCTTCTAGTTTCAGTGGGTACTGCCTCAACTGTACTGGCTTGGCATCTTCCTTCAGTTCCACTTTAACGGGCTGGGCCGTTTTCGATTTCCCAGGTATGTCAGTCGCCCATACCGTGGGGATCACTGCCTCCTCCACAGCTTGTGGTACCTCTGCTACTGGGTTTTCTTTTAACAGCAAAACTTGTCCTACCTTAGATTCTGGAATTTTCATTACCAGGTTTCCATTCTCGAATGTTATTACAGCATCCAATTTGGTCAATAAGTCCCGTCCTAAAAGGGAAACTGGACAATCTGGAACATATAAGAACTCATGGGTTAACTTTTTTTCTCCAAAACACAGATCTAAGGGTTGTAGGAATGGCTGTACTTCTTCCTTCCCTGTGGCACCAACAATCGTTGTCTTTTTATTACTTACTGTTCCCTGTAAAGAATTTAGCACAGAATAAGTAGCCCCTGTGTCCACCAAAAAATCTCACATCCTGATCCCCCACTTGTATCGTCACCAGGGGTTCCTTACTCTGGGTATCTGTTTCTGTGCTGCCATATAGTCAGCTGTTGTTATTACACTCCCCCAACACCAGAGTTTGTATTGCATTCCCTGCTGCGCTTGGTACCCGACCCGTAGGGCCCGGACGATTCGGGCATTCATTTTTCCAGTGTCCTCCCTCCTTGCAATAAGCACATTGATTTATACCAAGCTTTACAACAGGCCTCAGAGGAGTTCCCTGAACATTCCGAAAACCGCGCCCTCGGCCGCCTCTAGCTCCCCTGCCGCGGGCTTCCATTCCTATTCCCCTGCCTTGCCCTTGGACCAGAGCCAACAAGTCTTGCTGAGAACACCTCGACTGCTCCTTTTCTCTATTATTATAAACTTTCCAGGCTGTTTCTAACATAACATCCAGATCTCGCAATTGTGCCCCCTCCAGTTTCTGTAATTTCTCCCGAATATCATCCTGAGACTCCCCCAAAAAGATCAAAGCCAACTGGACCCTTGCTTGTTCCGTTTCAATATCTAAATCCATATATCTTTTTGCAGTTTCCTTCAATCTTTCTAAAAAGGCTGAAGGGGATTCATTCTTTTCCTGCCTAACATTATACAATTTTGACCAATTCATTTGTTTTGGCATAGCAGTCTGAACGCCAATTAATAACCAGTCCTGATACCTCCGGAGGCGAAGCTGACCAGCCCCAGTATTATAATCCCACCGGGGTTCCTCTTTTGGGAAATTCTCATCAACATTACCGCCCACAGCCCCATTCCGAATATCCTCTCTTACTTTATCTCTTGCTACCCGTATAACCATATCTTTTTCTGTAGAATCCATTAATGTGTCAAGAATCACCTGCAAATCATCCCAATCGGGATTCTGCGTTTTAATTATCATCTTAATTATCCTTGCAACCTTGTCTGGGTTTTCCCGGTAAGGACCAGCTGATTGTTTCCAAATCATTAGATCTCCTGGTGAAAATGGGACTTTTACATAAACTGGTTCTCCCCCCACTCCTACCGCCTGTCTCAAGGGTGCTATTACATTTGACGGTTCACCCCCCTTTTGGGCTTCCTTTTCTCTGTTCCTAGTTCTGTGGGATATTGGTGTAGTTGTTACTCCTTTTACTCCGGTTGCTGCCCCCTCATCCCCACTGGAATCGATATCACTTTCAGTAAGACGCACAGGTGCCGAGGGTTTAAGGGGTTTAGGTGCAGAGGGTTCAATTTCTGAAGGCGCAACGTCTAAACACGGCAGATCTGAAGCGTTGCCGCGGCTGCTCTCTACTGCCAAACACATTATGCATTTCTTTTCCACCGTACAGCCCGTACATTTATCATTAATACCGTTCCTCTGGACTAACATTAACCCACATTCCTTCGTCCAGTCCTGTTTTTGTTCAAGATAGAAAAAGAGATCCACATACTGTACTTCATCCCATTTACCTTCCCTTTGACAAAACCTCATTAATTCAACAATAGTTCCATGTTCTAAAGTACCCTCCGGTGGCCAACGTACTTCATTAGGCAAGTCATATTCAGGCCACCAGTGAGTACAATATTCAATTAATTTCTTTTTACTCATAGATTGTCCAAATCCAGCCTCCTTCCAATGTTTCAACAAACAGTCTAATGGTGACATCTTTGTACCACACATACCAACACAAAAGAGTAACGCAGAGACGGGTTAATACAGAAAGATAACACACGGATAACTTTGAAATCACCAGTCTCAACAGCGAACACAGGTCAAATTACCAGAACGATGATCTGTATTCACTGTTGAAACCGGCGACCCCAGACAACCAGATAAATAACCAGACCAAATGGTGAGCCTGAATATCACAAATAACAGACCAGGTGTGTGCACAAATAACCAGACCCTAGGTGCACGCAGATAACCAGACAGGCAAAACCAGAACCAGATAACCAGATACCAGATGCCGAACCTGCAGAGGTTTCCCTCTGTCTAACGGACGGCTGCCTAGGCAATACCTCGGGAGCTCCCTGCCCAACCGAGCGTGGCTTTCGCCGCATCTGACTGGCAGGCTACCGGATGCCTGACCAGCAGGCTACAGGACCAGAACAGAACCAGACCAGATGGGTACCCAATAATACAGGTAAAACAACAGATAAAGCACCTTCTTACCAATCAGAGGTCCGTCGTGAGCAGCAGAGAGCCGGTCGCGTCCGACGCACTCCCCAAGAATACCTCGGTGCTAGCCAGAGCAGGATCGAGACGCGAGCCGTCTCAGCAATTCCCGCGAGGTCCCATCTGGGTTGCCAAAATGTTAGCAATCAGGACACATAACCACGGGCGTAGTTATATGCGGTGCTTTATTTCAGCGCGGGGAAACCAGGGGTTCGCACCCAAAACTGGCTTCCATCGTCAGTTTAGGTTACACAGTATTTATGCAGTCCATTCACATACATATTCATATATTCATTAGGATCATTAGAATATGTAACAGTTGCTCAACATTTATTGCAACATCGATTGCAACACCTTGGAACTACTTTGATCATGCGCAGTGTCCTCTGGTGGTCTTTCAGGGGGTCTTCAGGATGAAGTAAGTAGTCTTCATCGCCTCTGTCCTTTCCACCTTTTGATGCGGCACATGTGCACTACTCTATAATTGCACAACTGCTGACTAGCTTAATTTCCAGAGGTACTGTATATATTTCTCCTCATTCTAAGCATATTTGGGCTAAGATAAACGCTAGCTTGATAAGATAAAGGTATGCTCAATTCCCTTATTAGGTAAAACACGGTATGCAAAGGTTGAATCAGCCTGGTACCCATCCCAGAAAAGAACATCTTGTAAAATTGATCCTGTTAGTCTCCTATTAAGATTGACTGTATTGATTGTATTAGTATAATCCCCTATAAAATTGATTCTATCTCTAACACCTGGACCGTGAGTAACTGCCCCCTGACCCCTCCCTGGCGTCGAGTGACACATGGGGTACCACCTGCCAGGCACTGAGCACCCCATGTCCTGTCCCACAGGGAGCGGACGGGCGAGTGCAGGTACCCCACTGTTCCGCGGAGCTGCGGGGGCCCACACAGCCTCACGCCCCCGCTCTTCCAGCCCCAGCCGCCCAGCACCCCACGACCGTCCCCATCCGGCGCCCGCAGCCCCAGCAAGGTAGGGATGACGGAGGTGGGGAGGGGGATGCTGAGCCTGCGGGGGGATCTATCCGTGCCTCAGTTTCTCCAGGGAGAGCTGGCTGGGGGAGGGTTGCTGGGGGATGCGGAGTGGGGCCCCGTGTTTGGGTCACATGCTCTCCCCTTCCCAGAAGGACTCGATGCAGCTTTCGGGCCAGGACGGCACTGATGGGAACCGGCAGGACGAGCAGCTCTCCATGATGGGGGGCTCTCAGCTGCCCACAATGCCAAGGGCCACCCCAGACACCACGACCTCGAAGAGCCGGCCAGGTATGGCCCTGTCAGGGCACCAGGGGGCAGAGGACACCCTGCTGTCTGTGGGGACGGGTCTGTGCCCGCAGCTGGGCAGGGCGGGACGGGAGTCTGGGGTCTGGACTGGGATGTGGGGGCAGCACGGGCTGCTGGGGCAGCCGCTCCTCGTGGTGGAGCTGGAGGGAGCTGGGGGGACATTGGGGGTGGTGCTGGCAGTGTGGGACAACAGCCTGCGTGCTTCAGGGTGGGGGAAGGACCCTGTTTGTGGGTGTCTGTGGCTGACCCTGCCCCTCGCCCCCAGGCACCCCCTCCTCGCTGCTCTCAGCCATGCTGCTGCACCAACCAGTCCCGTCTCCCAGGCGCTTCACCCTGGCACCGAGTCTGCTGCCGCCCATCCAGCCCCCCCGCAGTGAATCACTCCCTGACAGCCGGGCAGGACAGGGGTCCCGGCCCCGGTCCCAACGGCCCGGGCGCTGAGCAGGCAGCGGCTCCAATAAATGGCGATGGGCAACCAAGCGCTGGTGTGATCTGAGTGGGGGTCCCTGGGGCAGGATGGCAGAAAGCCCCGCTGTGTTTGCTTTTCAGGAGAAAAATAAGCGCTAAAAAGGCACTTTGGGGGTGCCCAGGTGGATCCGGTGGTACCCAGGGCCCCCCCAGAGGGAGCACTGGCAGCAAACCGGTGGGCACCAGGGCAGAGCCAGCAAAGGCCCATCCTGCACCCCGGGGTGGGGCTGAGGTGTCCACGGGCTTCAGAAACACCCCCTGGGACTAACTGGGGGGATGGGGTGAGGGGGTAACCAGGGGGCTGTGCAAGAAGCCGGGCTGACTGTCGGCAGCCGGAGGAGGGGAGCGCTTTGCTCTGGGTCGGGGGACCCAGAACTGGGGGGACGCAGCAGCTCCGCGCCCCGCCCCGGGGGGCCCACAGCCCCATGTCGCAGCACTTTGCAGCCGCAGGAAAGCGCCCGGCACTTCCGGCTGATGGGCGCTCTGGTCACGCCCACAGCCCTCGGCTGACAGACGGGGCCCTCGTTTAGTGAAACGCCTGGGAGCAGAGAAGCTTCTGGAGCACTGACCGTATACGGGCCCAGCTCGGATTCCCTTGGGCTTGACAAGGAGGCTGTGGGACCTTCCAGCGGTTTCGGTGCGGGGCTGTGGGCGGAGCGTTGTCCTTAGACTGCGGACCCTGCGGGAGCTCCCCGGGCAGAGCCCCCCCCGCCCCGCCGGCCGGTGGTTGTGTCTGCTGGGGACCCTGCGGAGCCGCCAGCTTTCGTGAGTGGGGATGTGCCTTTGGAATTGTCATTCAAAGGGTAGATGAGCACAGC
The DNA here is from genome assembly GCF_037038585.1 of Patagioenas fasciata. Taxonomy (NCBI): domain Eukaryota; kingdom Metazoa; phylum Chordata; class Aves; order Columbiformes; family Columbidae; genus Patagioenas; species Patagioenas fasciata. The sequence continues at coordinate 8,941 of NW_027288557.1, read as the reverse complement.
TCGGCTTCAGCCAGGACGCCTCTGTGCCTTTAGTTTTTGTTTTTCCCTCACCTTCCCTTTCGTGCGGAGCAGCCCGGCCCGGGACGGGGGGTGTGGGTGTGTGTACTGAGGGAACACCTCGTACCCAGCAGCCTGCTCCGTGCCGCTGCTCCTTGTCCCTGCATTTATATACGATACACAAATGTAAAGCAAACGGGGGGGGTGCGTGGGAGCAGGAGCGGCTGGGGGCTCCTGGGCCGGGCCTGACGCCTGCAGTGCCTCACACTTTCCCACTCCCGTCGCGCCGCCATCTTCGGCGTGGGCAGTGAAGCCGCTGCACTGAGGCCGTGCCTCGTGCCGCCGGGGAGGAGGGGAGCTGGTCGCTCTGGGAGCCGCTCTTGGGAAGCGGGCGGCGCACCCCGCCGAGGAGGGGGAGTTAACGTCCTTCAAGTCCTCCTCCTCGGGTACCGGTGCCGTTCGGGCGGTGGCTGATGAGGTGTCTGTCGCGGGGCGGGGAGAGCGCGGCCGCTGTGCCCTCACTAGAGATGGCGGCGGGGCGGCCTCTCACGCAGACAGGACGGCGGCTGCGTGGAGCGGCGCTCCAGCCCCTGGCGGAGCTCGCGTGGCTGGGTGAGGGGACGGGATCCCCCCTCCAGCCTCGCTGCCTGCCAGGGAAACCCCTTCCCCTTTTCCAAACCTCCTGTTCCCCCTCAGCTCAATCCACCTTTCCCAGCCAGAGGGAACCCGTTCTCTGCCCAGCCACCCCCATCTTGGGGTCACTTGTCCCTGGTTCCTGAGGTTCCGCCGAGTGGGCGTGGGGCGAGTTTGGGTCGGGCTGAGCCGAGGCCCAGCTCCCGGGGGGATGCTCTGCAAGGAACACCCCCCGCCCCAGGAGCACTGCTGCTCCGGTTTATTTTCATATTTCCCGCGCCTAGCACTGCGCCCCAGCAGTGAACCAGCAGACTGCAGGTACCGAAGGGATCTCCTCCTCCTCCCCACCCCTTAAGGGGCGGTGATCCCTGCAGGAGTAAGAAAAGGATGCTGCAGGAGCTGAGGTTGCCTTCTACATCTGTTGTTTCTCGCTTCAGAGCTGCGCCGGGGCTGCAGGACTCTCTGGCTGTGATGGTGAGCGGAAACAACTTTACAACCTGTAAAGTCATAAAACTTCCCAACTCACAAGGTTATAAAGCAGGTATGTTCATTTCGACGTCGGGCGCAAGGGGGATCGTTCCACCGTTCATGCGCAACTTCTAACAATATGAGGTGTGTTTAAATACAGTAAGGTGTTACATATTCATAATGACCCCAGGAACACCTCTACATATTCATAACCTTTCCCGCTTCTTATTAAAATGAGTCCCAGGTGATCATTTCCATAGTCTCCTCCTTGACCCCTCCCTGTTGCACCTGCGCAGTGCCATCTGGTGGTCTTGAGGAGGGGTCTTTGGATGAAGGCTCCTTCAGCCTCGTCACAGTGACCTCTTTACCTTTGGCTCATTATGTTGAATGGACTGGAACCCAAGCTGCCAAGTCGATTGAAATCAGACCGGTTCCCCCCTTTTGCTGTAAATCTTCGTTATCTCGTCTTCTCAAGTTTACATCTAGGTGCTGTAAAACCTCTTACCTTGGCATTCGACGAGGTTCTGTTTTTTCTTAACATAATGGGTTAGTTAGTTAGTTAGTTCCCTCTGTCAGTTCCCCCCTTTTCGGGAAGGTTAGTAAATTCTTGTACTAACATGATGATTTCCTATTTAACCTTTTCTCGGACCACAAGTAAGAAGGCTGTTTCGACAGGAGAAGACTTATCTTTCTCCCTCAAAGAACAAACAAATTCTCATGTTGAACAAAACATTTGTGTTGCTCTTCTGGGGCAGCTGATGACCGGGTGGCTGGTGCCCCAGCAGCAATGGCATCTGTCGCGCTGCAGCGGGAGCTCGCACTCTTTGGCGTGGTGACCCCGCTCACTGCAGTTCCTAGCGCTTTCCTTTTGGGTTTCTTCTTCCCAGTGCGATCGCCAGGTCCAGTTTGGTTTTATCTTTTAAAATCATTTAAAATCATTCTGCAAGTTTTCTACGATTCATTTGTTATCAACTAATTCTCTCTCTGCTTGCTGAAGTTTACTCCATTGTGCTTGTAAATCTGTGTAAGGTGATTTAATGACCTCTTGCTCAGTTTGCTTGTCGTTCGTGGCAGCTATCAATGCTGCTTCCAAAACAGCAGAGATCTCAAATCTGCTTTCTTTTGCCAAGTCCCTTATTTGCTCAGTTACAATATCTGGAGCCGACCAACGTCCAGAAGCCCTCCTAAGACCCTCAGGAGTCCGGCAAGCCTTATAATCTTTCAGGAAACTCAACATCAGGGAGCAGTCCAGGCCTGGCTTGACCCGGGATGCCATGACCCACTGCCGGAGAACGCGGCACAGACCGATCAGTCCTCCTTTAGAGCCTCTGGCTCCTATCCCGCCCGAACCGCTTCTCACAGAATATCCCACTTCTGACACCCAATAAACTGTCCCGTCCCAACAGGTGGGATGAGGGATGAGTTAACTCTTGGTTTCTCCTTAGCTCTTTGAGTTTTTCTAGTTTCTTTCTTATATCTCCCCAGGACTTTGTTACAAACTGGGGGGTCCACTCCAGGAGCCTGTTTATCCTTTGCTTTTTCCTTGGGTGAACTTCTCTTCATCCCAGAATTGTAGCATGATCCTCCCCAAGAGACTGTTGGGGGGTCCAAAATTCTCACGTGACCCCCCCACCAAGGGACTGTCAGGGGGTACCTCTGGCAGGTCACTCGCCTTCGACCTCTTGTGAGGATCAAACCCACAAAACCTGGCTCACAACGTGGGGCTCAAACCCACGACACAAAGTTCTTCACTCACTTTGTCCCTTCAGTGGCCAAGGCCCTCGCGGGGTGTTGGAAGCGCACTTAGAAGGACTCCACGCTCCCTTCGCAACCAGGTTGCGTCTCAGCCAACACCAGTCACACAGTCAAACTGCCCGACCCGGCGGTACTTACAGTCCACTTTTCCTGTCGGGACCGTCGTGCACTCTGGATTACGGGTAAACTGCAGTATTCAGGGGGAGTGAGCTTCTTTCTTTTGCTTCTGCTTTAATTTTGAATAACGTTGGTAGCTCTCCGCACACCCGAGTGCAAGGGCCACTGTTAAAGTGGGGCGCCTCCCTTGAACCTGAGGTAACACAGAGCCATCCAAGGTTGTCACGTCGGGGTCACCAATTGAAATAAATAGCTTACACTTTTTCTATGGATAAACAACGTTTAATCCAATTCCTTAGTTGTATTCCTTAAATACGTGTTCATTAGAGCATAAGCAAAACAGCGCTGGGTGCGCGGGGATTCGCTCTGCCCAACACATACATCTTTTAACAATGGGAAGTGTGCTTAAATATAGTAAGGTGTTACATATTCATAATGACCCCAGAAACCCCTCTACATATTCATAACCTTTCCCTGCTTCTTATTAAAATGAGTCTCAGATAACCATTTCCATAGTCTCCTCGTTGACCCTCCCCAGTTACACCTGCGCAGTGCCATGAAGATTGGAGAGCCGCGGGTCAAAGATGAGTCCTCATGGAGGGATGATTAATGCTCGTTTTATTACAATTCTGATTCTATTCTATAGGGTTAATCTAAGGTTCACGTGGTATATGACACAAGGTAATTAGTTACAACGTAATGTTCACCCGTTACAGCAATAGCACGTCTTTGTTCTACAAGACAGCATACCTTTGTTCTACATCCTCTTTTCGTGTTTTACTTCTTAATAAGTTTCTTTCTATTGATTACCCAAGGACAAATCCTTGCTGTCCGACACGTACGCTGGGTTGTGCAAGTGGGACTGGAAAAGTACCGAGTGCCCTGTTTCTTCAAGCATATTCTCTACAGTGTCACTTGGTGATTTTGAGGAGGGGTCTTTGGATGAAGGCTCCTTCAGCTTCGTCACAGTGAACTTTTTACCTGTGGCTCGTTATGATGAATTGGCTGGAACCCAAGCTGCCAAGTCGACTGAAATCAGACTGGCGCCCCCTTTTGCTGTAAATCTCGGCTGTCTTGTCTCCTGAAGGTTACAGCTGTCTTCCCAAACCCTGTCTTCCCAAACCCTGCACCCCAAATCCTGCACCCCCAAATTCGGCCCTACCAAACTCTGCACCCCTAAACCCTACAACTGAAACCTTGCACCCCCTAATCCTGCCCTCCCTACCTTCCTGAACCCTGAAACCTGCACCCCAAATCCTGCATTCCCAAATCCTTCCTATACACTACACCCCTAAACCTGCCCCCAAACCCTGTACCCCAAAGAATTCCCTCCTAAACCTTGCACCTCCAAATCCTGCACCTCAAAGGCCTGGAAACCCAAGCCCTTCAACCCCATCCCTGCACCCCCAAATCCTGCACCCAAATCTCTCACCCCCACCACCCTGCACTCCCAACCCCTGCACCCTAAAACTCCACACCTCCAAATCCTGAACCCTGAAACCCCACACCCCCAAATCCTGTGCCCCAGTCCTGTGCACCCCACACTCTGCAACCTTAAATTTCCCACCAAGCCCCTGCACCCCAAACGCTGCACTCTTAGACCTGACTTCTAAACCCTGCACCCCCAAACAGTGCACCCCCAAATCCTGACGCCCCAGATCCTTCCCTCCCATGCCCTGCAGCCCCAAATCCTGAACCCCCAGATCCTGAATTCCAGGATCTTGCACCCCCAGACCCTGCACCCCCAAATCTTGCACCTCTAAACCTCCACCCCTTAACACTCCACCCCCAAATCTTTCACCCCAAAACCTCAACCCAGAACCCTGTACCCCAAAACCCTACACCTCCAAATCCTGAACCCTTAAACCCTGCACCCCCAGATCCTCCCCCCAAATGAATGAACCCCCAAAACCTGCACCCCCAGATCCTGCTGCCCCATACCCAGCACCCCAAACTCTGCACCCAGAAATCCTGCACTCTCATAACCCTGAACCTCAAACAATTCCCTCGACCCTGCACCCCCAAACCTGTAACCCCAAACGCTGCACCCCCAGGTCCTGTCCCCAAACTCTGCACTGCCAGATCCTGCCCCCCTAGACCCTTAAAGCCCAAATATTGCACCCCCAGATCCTTCCTCAACACCCTGCACCCCCAAATTCCCCACCGAAAACCTGCACCCCCAGATCCTGCACCACCAAGTTCTGTGCCCTGAAACCCTGCACTGAAAATCCTGCCCCCTAACTCTGCACTTCCAAATCCTGCACCCCCAAATCGTTCCCCCAAACCATTCGCCCCCGAATCTTTTATGTCCAAACCTGTCCCCCAAACCTTGCACCCCTGAACTCTGCTCCCCCAAAGCCGGCCTGCGAAACCTGGTCAACCAATTCCATCACCCCCAGATCCTGCTCCCCAAACCCTGCACCCAAAATCCTGCCCCACAAACCCTGCGCCCTCAAATTCTGACCCCCAATCAATGCACTGACAAACCCTGCACCCGCAGATCCTTCCCCCCCAAACCTGGCACCCTGAAATCGCTCACCCCAAATCCCTGCACTCTCAAATCTTGCACACCCCAAAAATGTGCACCCCCAAATCGTTCACCCCATATCCTGCCCCTTTAAACCCTGCACTTCAAAACCCTGCACCCCCAAATCCTTTCCCCAAACACCCTGCACCCATTAATCCTGTAGCCCCAAATCCTGCACCCCAAGTCCTGAAACTTCAAACCCTGCGCCCTCAGATCCTTCCTTACCCAACCCTGCACCCCCAAATCCTCCAACCCCCAAATCCTCCAACCCCCAAGTCCTGAACACCTGAACCCTGCACCCCCAACTCCTCACCCCAAAGCCCTGCACCCCCAAATCCTGCCTCTAAACCCTGAACAACAAGGTTCTGCACCCCATATCCTGCTCCCCAGATCCTGCACCCCAGAATCCTGCACCCCCATGCTGTGATCCCTGCACCCTGCACCCCCAGATCCTTCTCTCCCCAAACCCATAGCCCCATAACGCTGCACCCCAAAACGGTGCACCTCCAGATCGTGAACCTTTAAACCCTGCACCCCAAATCCTTCCTCCCCAAAACCTGCACCCCAATACCCTACAATCCCAGATCTTGCACCTGCAAATCTCTGCACTCCACAACCCTGCACCCCAAATTCTGCCCCCCAAAGCCTGATCCCTGAAACACTGCACCTCCAAACCCTGTACCCCCAAATCCTTCCCCAACACCCTGCTCCCCCAAACCCTGCACCCCAAGATCCTGCTCCCCTAAATCTTGAACACCCAAACCTTGCACCCCAAATTCTGCCCCCCAAAGCCTGATCCCTGAAACACTGCACCTCCAAACCCTGTACCCCCAAATCCTTCCCCAACACCCTGCTCCCCCAAACCCTGCACCCCAAGATCCTGCTCCCCTAAATCTTGAACACCCAAACCTTGCACCCTCAAACCCTGCACCCCCAAACCCTGCATCCCAAACCCTACACCCCTAAATTCAGCCCTACCAAACTTTGCACCCCTAAACCCTGAAATCTTACACCCCTAATCCTGCCCTCCCAAATCCTGAGCCCTGCACCCCCAAAGCCTGCATTCCCAAACGCAGCACCCCCGGTCCTGAACACCCAAATACTGCACCCCCAAATTAGGCAGTCCCAAAACCAGCACCCCAAAATCCTCCATTCACAAACTCTGCACCCCTCAAACACTGCACCCCCACATGTGCACCCCCAAAATCATGCTCCCCTGAAACGCTGCACTTCAAAACCCTGCACCCCCAAATCTTTCCCCCAAAACCCTGCCCCCCCAAACCCTACACCCCAAGGTCCTTCCCCCACCTCCTGGAACCCCAAACCCTGCACCCCAAAGAATTCCCTCCCAAACCTTGCACCTCCAAATCCTGCACCTCAAAGGCCTGGAAACCCAAGCCCTTCAACCCCATCCCTGAACACCAAATCCTGTACCCCAAAAACAGCACCCCAGAATCCTGCACCCCAAATCTGTCACCCCCAAATCCTTCCCCCACCACCCTACACCCTCAGATCCTTCACCCCCATCCCCTGCACCCCAAAACCCCACACCTCCAAATCCTGAACCCTGAAATCCCGCACCCCCAAATCCTGTGCCCCAGTCCTATGCATCCCACACTCTGCACCCCAAACCCTGCACTCTTAGACCTGACTTCTAAACCCTGCACCCCCAAACAGTGCACCCCCAAATCCTGAAGCCCCAGATCCTTCCCTCCCATACCCTGCAGCCCCAAATCCTGAACCCCCAAATCCTGCACCCCTAATCCTCCACCCTCTTAACACTGCACCCCCAAAACCTGCACCACCAAATCCTTCACCCCCAAAACCTCCCTCCTCCAAACCCTGCACTTCAAAATGCTGCACCCCCAGATCCTGACCCCAAAACCCTGCACCCCAAATCCTGTACCCCAAAGCCCTGCACTCTCAAATCATACATGCCCAGAACGTGCACCCTAAACTGTGCACTCCAAAATCCTAAACCCCTTAACCCTGCACCCCCAAATCCTCCAGACCCATGTCCCGAACCCAGCACCCCAAAATCTACCCCCCAAAACCTGCATCCCCAAATCCTGCACCCCCAGGTCCTGAATACCCAAAATCTGCACCCTCAATTCTGCCTCCACAAGACCTTCACCCCCAGTCCCTGCTCCACTAAATCCTACACCCCAAACCCTGCACCCCCAACCTCCTGTACCCCAAATCCTGCCCCCACAAGTTGCACCCTAAAATCCTGCACCCCAAATCCTGTCCTACCCACCCTTCACCCCAAACCCCTTCACCCCAAGATCCTCCTGCCCTAAACCCTGCACCCCCAAATCATCCCTCCCTATCCTGCCCCCCAAACCCTGTCCCCCTAAAGCCTGACCCCGAAACCCTGCTCCCCAAAACCCTGCTACCCCAAACCTTGTACCCCCAGATCCTTCCCCCAACACCCTGCAATCCCACACCCTGCACCCCCAATTCTGGCGCTAAACCCTGCACCCCCAGAACGCTGCACCACTGAACCTTGCACCCCAAAACCGTGCTCCCCCAATCCTCCCCCCCAAAACTCTGCACCCCAAAACCCTATACCCAAAACCCTGCACCCCACAAGTTGCACCCCATATCCCTGCACCCCCAAATCCTCCAGCCATCAGGTCCTGCACCCCCAGGTGCTGAACACCTGAACCCCTCACCCCAGACCCCTCACCCCAAAGCCCTGCACCCCCAAATCCTGCCTCTAAACGCTGAAATACAAGGTTCTGTACCCCAACAGCCTGCTCACCCAGATCTGCACCCCAGAACCCTGCACCCCCATATTCTGATCCCTACAGCCTGCACCCCCAGCTCCTGCACCCCCAAAACCTGTACCCCTAAATCCTGCACCCTTCAACCCTGCAGCCCACAGCGCTGCACCCCCAACCTCTGCAGCCCCAGTTCCTTAACATGTGAAACCTGCGCCCCCAAGTCCTGCACCTCAAAACCTTACACCCGGAATCCTGCCCCCCAAACCATGCACCCCAAAATCAAGGCCCCTCAAACTTGCACTCAAAAGTCCGCACCAAGAAACCCTCCCCGCCCAGTTCCTAAAGACAGGGAACCTGCACCCCCAAATCCCGCACCCCAAACCCCTGCACCCCAGTACCCCAGACCACCAAATCTTGCACCTCCAAATCCTGCCCCTATTAGCCCTGCACTTCAAACCCTGCACCCCAAATCCTGCAACCAAACCCTGTACCCCAAATCCTGCAGCCAGCCCTTGTACCCCTAAATCCTTGACCTCCACATCCCGAATCTCCAAACGCAGCAACCCCAAAACCCTACACCCCCAATCCCTGCACCCCCAAATCATTGTCCTTCAAATCCCACACCCAAAGCTCGTACACCCCAAGATCTTGCACCCCCACACACTGCACCCCAAATCCTGCACCCCCAAATCCTCCAGCCCCATGTCCCAAACCCCCA